>NW_027616858.1:0-178805 GCF_964187855.1 Myxine glutinosa | reverse complement strand
AATGTTGAAAAACCACTTTTCGCACTTGTGTTAGTGTTGAAAAACCACTTTTCGCACTTGTGTTAGTGTTGAAAAACACTTTTCGCACTTGTGTTGGTGCAGGAAACCACTTTTGCACTTGTATTAGTGTGGAAAAAACACTTTTTGCACTTGTGTTGGTGCAGGAAACCACTTTTGCACTTGTATTAGTGTGGAAAAAACACTTTTCGCACTTGTGTTAGTGTTGAAAAACCACTTTTGCACTTGTGTTCATGTTGAAAAACCACTTTTCGCACATGTGTTGGTGCAGGAAACCACTTTGCGCTTGTATTAGTGTGGAAAAACCACTTTTTGCACTTGTGTTAGTGTTGAAAAGCCACTTTTCGCACTTGTGTTAGTGTTGAAAAACCACTTTTTGCACTTGTGTTCATGTTGAAAAACCACTTTTCGCACATGTGTTGGTGCAGGAAACCACTTTTGCGCTTGTATTAGTGTGGAAAAACCACTTTTTGCACTTGTGTTAGTGTTGAAAAGCCACTTTTCGCACTTGTGTTAGTGTTGAAAACCACTTTCGCACTTGTGTTGGTGCAGGAAACCACTTTTGCACTTGTATTAGTGTGGAAAAACGCACTTTTCACACTTGTGTTAGTGTTGAAAAACAACTTTTCGCACTTGTGTTAGTGTTGTAAAACCACTTTTCGCACTTGTGTTAGTGTTGAAAAACCACATTTCGCATTTGTGTTGGTGCAGGAAACCACTTTTGCACTTGTATTAGTGTGGAAAAAACACTTTTCGCACTTGTGTTAGTGTTGAAAAACCACTTTTCGCACTTGTGTTGGTGTTGAAAAAACACTTTTCGCACTTGTGTTAGTGTTGAAAAACCACTTTTCGCACTTGTGTTGGTGCAGGAAACCACTTTTGCACTTGTATTAGTGTGGAAAAACCACTTTTCGCACTTGTGTTAGTGTTGAAAAGCCACTTTTCGCACTTGTGTTAGTGTTGTAAAACCACTTTTCGCACTTGTGTTGGTGCAGGAAACCACTTTTGCAATTGTATTAGTGTGGAAAAACCACTTTTCGCACTTGTGTTAGTGTTGAAAAGCCACTTTTCGCACTTGTGTAGTGTTGTAAAACCACTTTTCGCACTTGTGTTGGTGCAGGAAACCACTTTTGCACTTGTATTAGTGTGGAAAAACCACTTTTCGCACTTGTGTTAGTGTTGAAAAACCACTTTTCGCACTTGTGTTAGTGTTGAAAAACCACTTTTCGCACTTGTGTTAGTGTTGAAAAACCACTTTTCGCACTTGTGTTGGTGCAGGAAACCACTTTTGCACTTGTATTAGTGTTGAAAAAACACTTTTCGCACTTGTGTTAATGTTGAAAAACCACTTTTCGCACTTGTGTTAGTGTTGAAAAACCACTTTTCGCACTTGTGTTAGTGTTGAAAAACCACTTTTCGCACTTGTGTTGGTGCAGGAAACCACTATTTGCACTTGTATTAGTGTGGAAAAAACACTTTTTGCACTTGTGATAGTGTCGAAAAGCCACTTTTTGCACTTGTGTTAGTGTTGTAAACCACTTTTCGCACTTGTGTTGGTGCAGGAAACCACTTTTGCACTTGTATTAGTGTGGAAAAAAGACTTTTTGCACTTGTGATAGTGTTGAAAAACCACTTTTCGCACTTTTGTTAGTGTTGGAAAACCACTTTTCGCACTTGTGTTGGTGCAGGAAACCACTTTTTGCACTTGTATTAGTGTGGAAAAACCACTTTTCGCATTTGTGTTAGTGTGAAAAACCACTTTTCGCACTTGTGTTAGTGTTGAAAAACCACTTTTCGCACTTGTGTTAGTGTTGAAAAACCACTTTTCGCACTTGTGTTGGTGCAGGAAACCACTTTTGCACTTGTATTAGTGTGGAAAAAACACTTTTCGCACTTGTGTTAATGTTGAAAAACCACTTTTCGCACTTGTGTTAGTGTTGAAAAACCACTTTTCGCACTTGTGTTAGTGTTGAAAAACCACTTTTCGCACTTGTGTTGGTGCAGGAAACCACTTTTGCACTTGTATTAGTGTGGAAAAAACACTTTTTGCACTTGTGATAGTGTTGAAAAACCACTTTTCGCACTTGTGTTAGTGTTGAAAAACCACTTTTCGCACTTGTGTTGGTGCAGGAAACCACTTTTGCACTTGTATTAGTGTGGAAAAAACACTTTTCGCACTTGTGTTAGTGTTGAAAAACCACTTTTTGCACTTGTGTTCATGTTGAAAAACCACTTTTCGCACATGTGTTGGTGCAGGAAACCACTTTTGCGCTTGTATTAGTGTGGAAAAACCACTTTTTGCACTTGTGTTAGTGTTGAAAAACCACTTTTCGCACTTGTGTTGGTGTTGAAAAAACACTTTTCGCACTTGTGTTAGTGTTGAAAAACCACTTTTCGCACTTGTGTTGGTGCAGGAAACCACTTTTGCACTTGTATTAGTGTGGAAAAACCACTTTTCGCACTTGTGTTAGTGTTGAAAAGCCACTTTTCACACTTGTGTTAGTGTTGTAAAACCACTTTTCGCACTTGTGTTGGTGCAGGAAACCACTTTTGCACTTGTATTAGTGTGGAAAAACCACTTTTCGCACTTGTGTTAGTGTTGAAAAGCCACTTTTCGCACTTGTGTTAGTGTTGTAAAACCACTTTTCGCACTTGTGTTAGTGTTGAAAAGCCACTTTTCGCACTTGTGTTAGTGTTGTAAAACCACTTTTCGCACTTGTGTTGGTGCAGGAATCCACTTTTGCACTTGTATTAGTGTGGAAAAACCACTTTTTGCACTTGTGTTAGTGTTGAAAAACCACTTTTCGCACTTGTGTTAGTGTTGAAAAACCACTTTTCGCACTTGTGTTAGTGTTGAAAAACCACTTTTCGCACTTGTGTTGGTGCAGGAAACCACTTTTGCACTTGTATTAGTGTGGAAAAAACACTTTTCGCACTTGTGTTAATGTTGAAAAACCACTTTTCGCACTTGTGTTAGTGTTGAAAAACCACTTTTCGCACTTGTGTTGGTGTTGAAAAAACACTTTTCGCACTTGTGTTAGTGTTGAAAAACCACTTTTTGCACTTGTGTTAGTGTTGAAAAACCACTTTTCGCACTTGTGTTGGTGTTGAAAAAACACTTTTCGCACTTGTGTTAGTGTTGAAAAACCACTTTTCGCACTTGTGTTGGTGCAGGAAACCACTTTTGCACTTGTATTAGTGTGGAAAAACCACTTTTCGCACTTGTGTTAGTGTTGAAAAGCCACTTTTCACACTTGTGTTAGTGTTGTAAAACCACTTTTCGCACTTGTGTTGGTGCAGGAAACCACTTTTGCACTTGTATTAGTGTGGAAAAACCACTTTTCGCACTTGTGTTAGTGTTGAAAAGCCACTTTTCGCACTTGTGTTAGTGTTGTAAAACCACTTTTCGCACTTGTGTTAGTGTTGAAAAGCCACTTTTCGCACTTGTGTTAGTGTTGTAAAACCACTTTTCGCACTTGTGTTGGTGCAGGAATCCACTTTTGCACTTGTATTAGTGTGGAAAAACCACTTTTTGCACTTGTGTTAGTGTTGAAAAACCACTTTTCGCACTTGTGTTAGTGTTGAAAAACCACTTTTCGCACTTGTGTTAGTGTTGAAAAACCACTTTTCGCACTTGTGTTGGTGCAGGAAACCACTTTTGCACTTGTATTAGTGTGGAAAAAACACTTTTCGCACTTGTGTTAATGTTGAAAAACCACTTTTCGCACTTGTGTTAGTGTTGAAAAACCACTTTTCGCACTTGTGTTAGTGTTGAAAAACCACTTTTCGCACTTGTGTTGGTGCAGGAAACCACTTTTGCACTTGTATTAGTGTGGAAAAAACACTTTTTGCACTTGTGATAGTGTTGAAAAACCACTTTTAGCACTTGTGTTAGTGTTGAAAAACCACTTTTCGCACTTGTGTTGGTGCAGGAAACCACTTTTGTACTTGTATTAGTTTGGAAAAACCACTTTTCGCACTTGTGTTAGTGTCGAAAAGCCACTTTTTGCACTTGTGTTAGTGTTGTAAAACCACTTTTCGCACTTGTGTTGGTGCAGGAAACCACTTTTGCACTTGTATTAGTGTGGAAAAAAGACTTTTTGCACTTGTGATAGTGTTGAAAAACCACTTTTCGCACTTTTGTTAGTGTTGAAAAACCACTTTTCGCACTTGTGTTGGTGCAGGAAACCACTTTTGCACTTGTATTAGTGTGGAAAAACCACTTTTCGCATTTGTGTTAGTGTTGAAAAACCACTTTTCGCACTTGTGTTAGTGTTGAAAAACCACTTTTCGCACTTGTGTTAGTGTTGAAAAACCACTTTTCGCACTTGTGTTGGTGCAGGAAACCACTTTTGCACTTGTATTAGTGTGGAAAAAACACTTTTCGCACTTGTGTTAATGTTGAAAAACCACTTTTCGCACTTGTGTTAGTGTTGAAAAACCACTTTTCGCACTTGTGTTAGTGTTGAAAAACCACTTTTCGCACTTGTGTTGGTGCAGGAAACCACTTTTGCACTTGTATTAGTGTGGAAAAAACACTTTTTGCACTTGTGTTGGTGCAGGAAACCACTTTTGCACTTGTATTAGTGTGGAAAAAACACTTTTCGCACTTGTGTTAGTGTTGAAAAACCACTTTTTGCACTTGTGTTCATGTTGAAAAACCACTTTTCGCACATGTGTTGGTGCAGGAAACCACTTTTGCGCTTGTATTAGTGTGGAAAAACCACTTTTTGCACTTGTGTTAGTGTTGAAAAGCCACTTTTCGCACTTGTGTTAGTGTTGAAAAACCACTTTTTGCACTTGTGTTCATGTTGAAAAACCACTTTTCGCACATGTGTTGGTGCAGGAAACCACTTTTGCGCTTGTATTAGTGTGGAAAAACCACTTTTTGCACTTGTGTTAGTGTTGAAAAGCCACTTTTCGCACTTGTGTTAGTGTTGAAAAACCACTTTTCGCACTTGTGTTGGTGCAGGAAACCACTTTTGCACTTGTATTAGTGTGGAAAAACCACTTTTCACACTTGTGTTAGTGTTGAAAAACAACTTTTCGCACTTGTGTTAGTGTTGTAAAACCACTTTTCGCACTTGTGTTAGTGTTGAAAAACCACATTTCGCATTTGTGTTGGTGCAGGAAACCACTTTTGCACTTGTATTAGTGTGGGAAAAAACACTTTTCGCACTTGTGTTAGTGTTGAAAAACCACTTTTCGCACTTGTGTTGGTGTTGAAAAAACACTTTTCGCACTTGTGTTAGTGTTGAAAAACCACTTTTCGCACTTGTGTTGGTGCAGGAAACCACTTTTGCACTTGTATTAGTGTGGAAAAACCACTTTTCGCACTTGTGTTAGTGTTGAAAAGCCACTTTTCGCACTTGTGTTAGTGTTGTAAAACCACTTTTCGCACTTGTGTTGGTGCAGGAAACCACTTTTGCAATTGTATTAGTGTGGAAAAACCACTTTTCGCACTTGTGTTAGTGTTGAAAAGCCACTTTTCGCACTTGTGTTAGTGTTGTAAAACCACTTTTCGCACTTGTGTTGGTGCAGGAAACCACTTTTGCACTTGTATTAGTGTGGAAAAACCACTTTTCGCACTTGTGTTAGTGTTGAAAAACCACTTTTCGCACTTGTGTTAGTGTTGAAAAACCACTTTTCGCACTTGTGTTAGTGTTGAAAAACCACTTTTCGCACTTGTGTTGGTGCAGGAAACCACTTTTGCACTTGTATTAGTGTTGAAAAAACACTTTTCGCACTTGTGTTAATGTTGAAAAACCACTTTTCGCACTTGTGTTAGTGTTGAAAAACCACTTTTCGCACTTGTGTTAGTGTTGAAAAACCACTTTTCGCACTTGTGTTGGTGCAGGAAACCACTTTTGCACTTGTATTAGTGTGGAAAAAACACTTTTTGCACTTGTGATAGTGTCGAAAAGCCACTTTTTGCACTTGTGTTAGTGTTGTAAAACCACTTTTCGCACTTGTGTTGGTGCAGGAAACCACTTTTGCACTTGTATTAGTGTGGAAAAAAGACTTTTTGCACTTGTGATAGTGTTGAAAAACCACTTTTCGCACTTTTGTTAGTGTTGGAAAACCACTTTTCGCACTTGTGTTGGTGCAGGAAACCACTTTTGCACTTGTATTAGTGTGGAAAAACCACTTTTCGCATTTGTGTTAGTGTTGAAAAACCACTTTTCGCACTTGTGTTAGTGTTGAAAAACCACTTTTCGCACTTGTGTTAGTGTTGAAAAACCACTTTTCGCACTTGTGTTGGTGCAGGAAACCACTTTTGCACTTGTATTAGTGTGGAAAAAACACTTTTCGCACTTGTGTTAATGTTGAAAAACCACTTTTCGCACTTGTGTTAGTGTTGAAAAACCACTTTTCGCACTTGTGTTAGTGTTGAAAAACCACTTTTCGCACTTGTGTTGGTGCAGGAAACCACTTTTGCACTTGTATTAGTGTGGAAAAAACACTTTTTGCACTTGTGATAGTGTTGAAAAACCACTTTTCGCACTTGTGTTAGTGTTGAAAAACCACTTTTCGCACTTGTGTTGGTGCAGGAAACCACTTTTGCACTTGTATTAGTGTGGAAAAAACACTTTTCGCACTTGTGTTAGTGTTGAAAAACCACTTTTTGCACTTGTGTTCATGTTGAAAAACCACTTTTCGCACATGTGTTGGTGCAGGAAACCACTTTTGCGCTTGTATTAGTGTGGAAAAACCACTTTTTGCACTTGTGTTAGTGTTGAAAAACCACTTTTCGCACTTGTGTTGGTGTTGAAAAAACACTTTTCGCACTTGTGTTAGTGTTGAAAAACCACTTTTCGCACTTGTGTTGGTGCAGGAAACCACTTTTGCACTTGTATTAGTGTGGAAAAACCACTTTTCGCACTTGTGTTAGTGTTGAAAAGCCACTTTTCACACTTGTGTTAGTGTTGTAAAACCACTTTTCGCACTTGTGTTGGTGCAGGAAACCACTTTTGCACTTGTATTAGTGTGGAAAAACCACTTTTCGCACTTGTGTTAGTGTTGAAAAGCCACTTTTCGCACTTGTGTTAGTGTTGTAAAACCACTTTTCGCACTTGTGTTAGTGTTGAAAAGCCACTTTTCGCACTTGTGTTAGTGTTGTAAAACCACTTTTCGCACTTGTGTTGGTGCAGGAATCCACTTTTGCACTTGTATTAGTGTGGAAAAACCACTTTTTGCACTTGTGTTAGTGTTGAAAAACCACTTTTCGCACTTGTGTTAGTGTTGAAAAACCACTTTTCGCACTTGTGTTAGTGTTGAAAAACCACTTTTCGCACTTGTGTTGGTGCAGGAAACCACTTTTGCACTTGTATTAGTGTGGAAAAAACACTTTTCGCACTTGTGTTAATGTTGAAAAACCACTTTTCGCACTTGTGTTAGTGTTGAAAAACCACTTTTCGCACTTGTGTTAGTGTTGAAAAACCACTTTTCGCACTTGTGTTGGTGCAGGAAACCACTTTTGCACTTGTATTAGTGTGGAAAAAACACTTTTTGCACTTGTGTTGGTGCAGGAAACCACTTTTGCACTTGTATTAGTGTGGAAAAAACACTTTTCGCACTTGTGTTAGTGTTGAAAAACCACTTTTTGCACTTGTGTTCATGTTGAAAAACCACTTTTCGCACATGTGTTGGTGCAGGAAACCACTTTTGCGCTTGTATTAGTGTGGAAAAACCACTTTTTGCACTTGTGTTAGTGTTGAAAAGCCACTTTTCGCACTTGTGTTAGTGTTGAAAAACCACTTTTTGCACTTGTGTTCATGTTGAAAAACCACTTTTCGCACATGTGTTGGTGCAGGAAACCACTTTTGCGCTTGTATTAGTGTGGAAAAACCACTTTTTGCACTTGTGTTAGTGTTGAAAAGCCACTTTTCGCACTTGTGTTAGTGTTGAAAAACCACTTTTCGCACTTGTGTTGGTGCAGGAAACCACTTTTGCACTTGTATTAGTGTGGAAAAACCACTTTTCACACTTGTGTTAGTGTTGAAAAACAACTTTTCGCACTTGTGTTAGTGTTGTAAAACCACTTTTCGCACTTGTGTTAGTGTTGAAAAACCACATTTCGCATTTGTGTTGGTGCAGGAAACCACTTTTGCACTTGTATTAGTGTGGAAAAAACACTTTTCGCACTTGTGTTAGTGTTGAAAAACCACTTTTCGCACTTGTGTTGGTGTTGAAAAAACACTTTTCGCACTTGTGTTAGTGTTGAAAAACCACTTTTCGCACTTGTGTTGGTGCAGGAAACCACTTTTGCACTTGTATTAGTGTGGAAAAACCACTTTTCGCACTTGTGTTAGTGTTGAAAAGCCACTTTTCGCACTTGTGTTAGTGTTGTAAAACCACTTTTCGCACTTGTGTTGGTGCAGGAAACCACTTTTGCAATTGTATTAGTGTGGAAAAACCACTTTTCGCACTTGTGTTAGTGTTGAAAAGCCACTTTTCGCACTTGTGTTAGTGTTGTAAAACCACTTTTCGCACTTGTGTTGGTGCAGGAAACCACTTTTGCACTTGTATTAGTGTGGAAAAACCACTTTTCGCACTTGTGTTAGTGTTGAAAAACCACTTTTCGCACTTGTGTTAGTGTTGAAAAACCACTTTTCGCACTTGTGTTAGTGTTGAAAAACCACTTTTCGCACTTGTGTTGGTGCAGGAAACCACTTTTGCACTTGTATTAGTGTTGAAAAAACACTTTTCGCACTTGTGTTAATGTTGAAAAACCACTTTTCGCACTTGTGTTAGTGTTGAAAAACCACTTTTCGCACTTGTGTTAGTGTTGAAAAACCACTTTTCGCACTTGTGTTGGTGCAGGAAACCACTTTTGCACTTGTATTAGTGTGGAAAAAACACTTTTTGCACTTGTGATAGTGTCGAAAAGCCACTTTTTGCACTTGTGTTAGTGTTGTAAAACCACTTTTCGCACTTGTGTTGGTGCAGGAAACCACTTTTGCACTTGTATTAGTGTGGAAAAAAGACTTTTTGCACTTGTGATAGTGTTGAAAAACCACTTTTCGCACTTTTGTTAGTGTTGGAAAACCACTTTTCGCACTTGTGTTGGTGCAGGAAACCACTTTTGCACTTGTATTAGTGTGGAAAAACCACTTTTCGCATTTGTGTTAGTGTTGAAAAACCACTTTTCGCACTTGTGTTAGTGTTGAAAAACCACTTGTCGCACTTGTGTTAGTGTTGAAAAACCACTTTTCGCACTTGTGTTGGTGCAGGAAACCACTTTTGCACTTGTATTAGTGTGGAAAAAACACTTTTCGCACTTGTGTTAATGTTGAAAAACCACTTTTCGCACTTGTGTTAGTGTTGAAAAACCACTTTTCGCACTTGTGTTAGTGTTGAAAAACCACTTTTCGCACTTGTGTTGGTGCAGGAAACCACTTTTGCACTTGTATTAGTGTGGAAAAAACACTTTTTGCACTTGTGATAGTGTTGAAAAACCACTTTTCGCACTTGTGTTAGTGTTGAAAAACCACTTTTCGCACTTGTGTTGGTGCAGGAAACCACTTTTGCACTTGTATTAGTGTGGAAAAAACACTTTTCGCACTTGTGTTAGTGTTGAAAAACCACTTTTTGCACTTGTGTTCATGTTGAAAAACCACTTTTCGCACATGTGTTGGTGCAGGAAACCACTTTTGCGCTTGTATTAGTGTGGAAAAACCACTTTTTGCACTTGTGTTAGTGTTGAAAAACCACTTTTCGCACTTGTGTTGGTGTTGAAAAAACACTTTTCGCACTTGTGTTAGTGTTGAAAAACCACTTTTCGCACTTGTGTTGGTGCAGGAAACCACTTTTGCACTTGTATTAGTGTGGAAAAACCACTTTTCGCACTTGTGTTAGTGTTGAAAAGCCACTTTTCACACTTGTGTTAGTGTTGTAAAACCACTTTTCGCACTTGTGTTGGTGCAGGAAACCACTTTTGCACTTGTATTAGTGTGGAAAAACCACTTTTCGCACTTGTGTTAGTGTTGAAAAGCCACTTTTCGCACTTGTGTTAGTGTTGTAAAACCACTTTTCGCACTTGTGTTAGTGTTGAAAAGCCACTTTTCGCACTTGTGTTAGTGTTGTAAAACCACTTTTCGCACTTGTGTTGGTGCAGGAATCCACTTTTGCACTTGTATTAGTGTGGAAAAACCACTTTTTGCACTTGTGTTAGTGTTGAAAAACCACTTTTCGCACTTGTGTTAGTGTTGAAAAACCACTTTTCGCACTTGTGTTAGTGTTGAAAAACCACTTTTCGCACTTGTGTTGGTGCAGGAAACCACTTTTGCACTTGTATTAGTGTGGAAAAAACACTTTTCGCACTTGTGTTAATGTTGAAAAACCACTTTTCGCACTTGTGTTAGTGTTGAAAAACCACTTTTCGCACTTGTGTTAGTGTTGAAAAACCACTTTTCGCACTTGTGTTGGTGCAGGAAACCACTTTTGCACTTGTATTAGTGTGGAAAAAACACTTTTTGCACTTGTGATAGTGTTGAAAAACCACTTTTAGCACTTGTGTTAGTGTTGAAAAACCACTTTTCGCACTTGTGTTGGTGCAGGAAACCACTTTTGTACTTGTATTAGTTTGGAAAAAACACTTTTCGCACTTGTGTTAGTGTTGAAAAACCACTTTTCGCACTTGTGTTAGTGTTGAAAAACCACTTTTCGCACTTGTGTTGGTGCAGGAAACCACTTTTGCACTTGTATTAGTGTGGAAAAAACACTTTTCGCACTTGTGTTGGTGTTGAAAAACCACTTTTCGCACTTGTGTTAGTGTTGAAAAACCACTTTTCGCACTTGTGTTGGTGCAGGAAACCACTTTTGCACTTGTATTAGTGTGGAAAAAACACTTTTTGCACTTGTGATAGTGTTGAAAAACCACTTTTAGCACTTGTGTTAGTGTTGATAAACCACTTTTCGCACTTGTGTTGGTGCAGGAAACCACTTTTGTACTTGTATTAGTTTGGAAAAAACACTTTTCGCACTTGTGTTAGTGTTGAAAAACCACTTTTCGCACTTGTGTTAGTGTTGAAAAACCACTTTTCGCACTTGTGTTGGTGCAGGAAACCACTTTTGCACTTGTATTAGTGTGGCAAAAACACTTTTCGCACTTGTGTTAGTGTTGAAAAACCACTTTTCGCACTTGTGTTAGTGTTGAAAAACCACTTTTCGCACTTGTGTTGGTGCAGGAAACCACTTTTGCACTTGTATTAGTGTGGAAAAACCACTTTTTGCACTTGTGTTAGTGTTGAAAAGCCACTTTTCGCACTTGTGTTAGTGTTGAAAAACCACTTTTCGCACTTGTGTTGGTGCAGGAAACCACTTTTGCACTTGTATTAGTGTGGAAAAACCACTTTTCACACTTGTGTTAGTGTTGAAAAACAACTTTTCGCACTTGTGTTAGTGTTGTAAAACCACTTTTCGCACTTGTGTTAGTGTTGAAAAACCACTTTTCGCATTTGTGTTGGTGCAGGAAACCACTTTTGCACTTGTATTAGTGTGGAAAAAACACTTTTCGCACTTGTGTTAGTGTTGAAAAACCACTTTTTGCACTTGTGTTAGTGTTGTAAAACCACTTTTCGCACTTGTGTTGGTGCAGGAAACCACTTTTGCACTTGTATTAGTGTGGAAAAACCACTTTTCACACTTGTGTTAGTGTTGAAAAACAACTTTTCGCACTGGTGTTAGTGTTGTAAAACCACTTTTCGCACTTGTGTTAGTGTTGAAAAACCACTTTTCGCATTTGTGTTGGTGCAGGAAACCACTTTTGCACTTGTATTAGTGTGGAAAAAACACTTTTCGCACTTGTGTTAGTGTTGAAAAGCCACTTTTTGCACTTGTGTTAGTGTTGTAAAACCACTTTTCGCACTTGTGTTGGTGCAGGAAACCACTTTTGCACTTGTATTAGTGTGGAAAAAAGACTTTTTGCACTTGTGATAGTGTTGAAAAACCACTTTTCGCACTTTTGTTAGTGTTGAAAAACCACTTTTCGCACTTGTGTTGGTGCAGGAAACCACTTTTGCACTTGTATTAGTGTGGAAAAACCACTTTTCGCACTTGTGTTAGTGTTGAAAAACCACTTTTCGCACTTGTGTTAGTGTTGAAAAACCACTTTTCGCACTTGTGTTAGTGTTGAAAAACCACTTTTCGCACTTGTGTTGGTGCAGGAAACCACTTTTGCACTTGTATTAGTGTGGAAAAAACACTTTTCGCACTTGTGTTAATGTTGAAAAACCACTTTTTGCACTTGTGTTAGTGTTGAAAAACCACTTTTCGCACTTGTGTTAGTGTTGAAAAACCACTTTTCGCACTTGTGTTGGTGCAGGAAACCACTTTTGCACTTGTATTAGTGTGGAAAAAACACTTTTCGCACTTGTGTTAGTGTTGAAAAACCACTTTTTGCACTTGTGTTCATGTTGAAAAACCACTTTTCGCACATGTGTTGGTGCAGGAAACCACTTTTGCACTTGTATTAGTGTGGAAAAACCACTTTTTGCACTTGTGTTAGTGTTGAAAAGCCACTTTTCGCACTTGTGTTAGTGTTGAAAAACCACTTTTCGCACTTGTGTTGGTGCAGGAAACCACTTTTGCACTTGTATTAGTGTGGAAAAACCACTTTTCACACTTGTGTTAGTGTTGAAAAACAACTTTTCGCACTTGTGTTAGTGTTGTAAAACCACTTTTCGCACTTGTGTTAGTGTTGAAAAACCACTTTTCGCATTTGTGTTGGTGCAGGAAACCACTTTTGCACTTGTATTAGTGTGGAAAAAACACTTTTCGCACTTGTGTTAGTGTTGAAAAACCACTTTTCGCACTTGTGTTGGTGTTGAAAAAACACTTTTCGCACTTGTGTTAGTGTTGAAAAACCACTTTTCGCACTTGTGTTGGTGCAGGAAACCACTTTTGCACTTGTATTAGTGTGGAAAACCACTTTTCGCACTTGTGTTAGTGTTGAAAAGCCACTTTTCACACTTGTGTTAGTGTTGTAAAACCACTTTTCGCACTTGTGTTGGTGCAGGAAACCACTTTTGCACTTGTATTAGTGTGGAAAAACCACTTTTCGCACTTGTGTTAGTGTTGAAAAGCCACTTTTCGCACTTGTGTTAGTGTTGTAAAACCACTTTTCGCACTTGTGTTGGTGCAGGAATCCACTTTTGCACTTGTATTAGTGTGGAAAAACCACTTTTCGCACTTGTGTTAGTGTTGAAAAACCACTTTTCGCACTTGTGTTAGTGTTGAAAAACCACTTTTCGCACTTGTGTTGGTGCAGGAAACCACTTTTGCACTTGTATTAGTGTGGAAAAAACACTTTTCGCACTTGTGTTAATGTTGAAAAACCAATTTTCGCACTTGTGTTAGTGTTGAAAAACCACTTTTCGCACTTGTGTTAGTGTTGAAAAACCACTTTTCGCACTTGTGTTGGTGCAGGAAACCACTTTTGCACTTGTATTAGTGTGGAAAAAACACTTTTTGCACTTGTGATAGTGTTGAAAAACCACTTTTAGCACTTGTGTTAGTGTTGAAAAACCACTTTTCGCACTTGTGTTGGTGCAGGAAACCACTTTTGCACTTGTATTAGTGTGGAAAAAACACTTTTCGCACTTGTGTTAGTGTTGAAAAACCACTTTTCGCACTTGTGTTAGTGTTGAAAAACCACTTTTCGCACTTGTGTTGGTGCAGGAAACCACTTTTGCACTTGTATTAGTGTGGCAAAAACACTTTTCGCACTTGTGTTAGTGTTGAAAAACCACTTTTTGCACTTGTGTTAGTGTTGAAAAACCACTTTTCGCACTTGTGTTGGTGCAGGAAACCACTTTTGCACTTGTATTAGTGTGGAAAAACCACTTTTTGCACTTGTGTTAGTGTTGAAAAGCCACTTTTCGCACTTGTGTTGGTGCAGGAAACCACTTTTGCACTTGTATTAGTGTGGAAAAACCACTTTTCGCACTTGTGTTAGTGTTGAAAAACCACTTTTCACACTTGTGTTGGTGCAGGAAACCACTTTTGCACTTGTATTAGTGTGGAAAAACCACTTTTTGCACTTGTGTTAGTGTTGAAAAGCCACTTTTCGCACTTGTGTTAGTGTTGAAAAACCACTTTTCGCACTTGTGTTGGTGCAGGAAACCACTTTTGCACTTGTATTAGTGTGGAAAAACCACTTTTCGCACTTGTGTTAGTGTTGAAAAACCACTTTTCACACTTGTGTTGGTGCAGGAAACCACTTTTGCACTTGTATTAGTGTGGAAAAAACACTTTTCGCACTTGTGTTAGTGTTGAAAAATCACTTTTCGCACTTGTGTTAGTGTTGAAAAACCACTTTTCGCACTTGTGTTAGTGTTGAAAAACCACTTTTCGCACTTGTGTTGGTGCAGGAAACCACTTTTGCACTTGTATTAGTGTGGAAAAACCACTTTTCGCACTTGTGTTAGTGTCGAAAAGCCACTTTTTGCACTTGTGTTAGTGTTGTAAAACCACTTTTCGCACTTGTGTTGGTGCAGGAAACCACTTTTGCACTTGTATTAGTGTGGAAAAAAGACTTTTTGCACTTGTGATAGTGTTGAAAAACCACTTTTCGCACTTTTGTTAGTGTTGAAAAACCACTTTTCGCACTTGTGTTGGTGCAGGAAACCACTTTTGCACTTGTATTAGTGTGGAAAAACCACTTTTCGCATTTGTGTTAGTGTTGAAAAACCACTTTTCGCACTTGTGTTAGTGTTGAAAAACCACTTTTCGCACTTGTGTTAGTGTTGAAAAACCACTTTTCGCACTTGTGTTGGTGCAGGAAACCACTTTTGCACTTGTATTAGTGTGGAAAAAACACTTTTCGCACTTGTGTTAATGTTGAAAAACCACTTTTCGCACTTGTGTTAGTGTTGAAAAACCACTTTTCGCACTTGTGTTAGTGTTGAAAAACCACTTTTCGCACTTGTGTTGGTGCAGGAAACCACTTTTGCACTTGTATTAGTGTGGAAAAAACACTTTTTGCACTTGTGATAGTGTTGAAAAACCACTTTTCGCACTTGTGTTAGTGTTGAAAAACCACTTTTCGCACTTGTGTTGGTGCAGGAAACCACTTTTGCACTTGTATTAGTGTGGAAAAAACACTTTTCGCACTTGTGTTAGTGTTGAAAAACCACTTTTTGCACTTGTGTTCATGTTGAAAAACCACTTTTCGCACATGTGTTGGTGCAGGAAACCACTTTTGCGCTTGTATTAGTGTGGAAAAACCACTTTTTGCACTTGTGTTAGTGTTGAAAAGCCACTTTTCGCACTTGTGTTAGTGTTGAAAAACCACTTTTCGCACTTGTGTTGGTGCAGGAAAACCACTTTTGCACTTGTATTAGTGTGGAAAAACCACTTTTCACACTTGTGTTAGTGTTGAAAAACAACTTTTCGCACTTGTGTTAGTGTTGTAAAACCACTTTTCGCACTTGTGTTAGTGTTGAAAAACCACATTTCGCATTTGTGTTGGTGCAGGAAACCACTTTTGCACTTGTATTAGTGTGGAAAAAACACTTTTCGCACTTGTGTTAGTGTTGAAAAACCACTTTTCGCACTTGTGTTGGTGTTGAAAAAACACTTTTCGCACTTGTGTTAGTGTTGAAAAACCACTTTTCGCACTTGTGTTGGTGCAGGAAACCACTTTTGCACTTGTATTAGTGTGGAAAAACCACTTTTCGCACTTGTGTTAGTGTTGAAAAGCCACTTTTCGCACTTGTGTTAGTGTTGTAAAACCACTTTTCGCACTTGTGTTGGTGCAGGAAACCACTTTTGCACTTGTAGTAGTGTGGAAAAACCACTTTTCGCTCTTGTGTTAGTGTTGAAAAGCCACTTTTCGCACTTGTGTTAGTGTTGTAAAACCACTTTTCGCACTTGTGTTGGTGCAGGAAACCACTTTTGCACTTGTATTAGTGTGGAAAAACCACTTTTCGCACTTGTGTTAGTGTTGAAAAACCACTTTTCGCACTTGTGTTAGTGTTGAAAAACCACTTTTCGCACTTGTGTTAGTGTTGAAAAACCACTTTTCGCACTTGTGTTGGTGCAGGAAACCACTTTTGCACTTGTATTAGTGTTGAAAAAACACTTTTCGCACTTGTGTTAATGTTGAAAAACCACTTTTCGCACTTGTGTTAGTGTTGAAAAACCACTTTTCGCACTTGTGTTAGTGTTGAAAAACCACTTTTCGCACTTGTGTTGGTGCAGGAAACCACTTTTGCACTTGTATTAGTGTGGAAAAAACACTTTTTGCACTTGTGATAGTGTCGAAAAGCCACTTTTTGCACTTGTGTTAGTGTTGTAAAACCACTTTTCGCACTTGTGTTGGTGCAGGAAACCACTTTTGCACTTGTATTAGTGTGGAAAAAAGACTTTTTGCACTTGTGATAGTGTTGAAAAACCACTTTTCGCACTTTTGTTAGTGTTGGAAAACCACTTTTCGCACTTGTGTTGGTGCAGGAAACCACTTTTGCACTTGTATTAGTGTGGAAAAACCACTTTTCGCATTTGTGTTAGTGTTGAAAAACCACTTTTCGCACTTGTGTTAGTGTTGAAAAACCACTTTTCGCACTTGTGTTAGTGTTGAAAAACCACTTTTCGCACTTGTGTTGGTGCAGGAAACCACTTTTGCACTTGTATTAGTGTGGAAAAAACACTTTTCGCACTTGTGTTAATGTTGAAAAACCACTTTTCGCACTTGTGTTAGTGTTGAAAAACCACTTTTCGCACTTGTGTTAGTGTTGAAAAACCACTTTTCGCACTTGTGTTGGTGCAGGAAACCACTTTTGCACTTGTATTAGTGTGGAAAAAACACTTTTTGCACTTGTGATAGTGTTGAAAAACCACTTTTCGCACTTGTGTTAGTGTTGAAAAACCACTTTTCGCACTTGTGTTGGTGCAGGAAACCACTTTTGCACTTGTATTAGTGTGGAAAAAACACTTTTCGCACTTGTGTTAGTGTTGAAAAACCACTTTTTGCACTTGTGTTCATGTTGAAAAACCACTTTTCGCACATGTGTTGGTGCAGGAAACCACTTTTGCGCTTGTATTAGTGTGGAAAAACCACTTTTTGCACTTGTGTTAGTGTTGAAAAGCCACTTTTCGCACTTGTGTTAGTGTTGAAAAACCACTTTTCGCACTTGTGTTGGTGCAGGAAACCACTTTTGCACTTGTATTAGTGTGGAAAAACCACTTTTCACACTTGTGTTAGTGTTGAAAAACAACTTTTCGCACTTGTGTTAGTGTTGTAAAACCACTTTTCGCACTTGTGTTAGTGTTGAAAAACCACATTTCGCATTTGTGTTGGTGCAGGAAACCACTTTTGCACTTGTATTAGTGTGGAAAAAACACTTTTCGCACTTGTGTTAGTGTTGAAAAACCACTTTTCGCACTTGTGTTGGTGTTGAAAAAACACTTTTCGCACTTGTGTTAGTGTTGAAAAACCACTTTTCGCACTTGTGTTGGTGCAGGAAACCACTTTTGCACTTGTATTAGTGTGGAAAAACCACTTTTCGCACTTGTGTTAGTGTTGAAATGCCACTTCTCGCACTTGTGTTAGTGTTGTAAAACCACTTTTCGCACTTGTGTTGGTGCAGGAAACCACTTTTGCACTTGTATTAGTGTGGAAAAACCACTTTTCGCACTTGTGTTAGTGTTGAAAAGCCACTTTTCGCACTTGTGTTAGTGTTGTAAAACCACTTTTCGCACTTGTGTTGGTGCAGGAAACCACTTTTGCACTTGTATTAGTGTGGAAAAACCACTTTTCGCACTTGTGTTAGTGTTGAAAAACCACTTTTCGCACTTGTGTTAGTGTTGAAAAACCACTTTTCGCACTTGTGTTAGTGTTGAAAAACCACTTTTCGCACTTGTGTTGGTGCAGGAAACCACTTTTGCACTTGTATTAGTGTTGAAAAAACACTTTTCGCACTTGTGTTAATGTTGAAAAACCACTTTTCGCACTTGTGTTAGTGTTGAAAAACCACTTTTCGCACTTGTGTTAGTGTTGAAAAACCACTTTTCGCACTTGTGTTGGTGCAGGAAACCACTTTTGCACTTGTATTAGTGTGGAAAAAACACTTTTTGCACTTGTGATAGTGTTGAAAAACCACTTTTAGCACTTGTGTTAGTGTTGAAAAACCACTTTTCGCACTTGTGTTGGTGCAGGAAACCACTTTTGCACTTGTATTAGTGTGGAAAAAACACTTTTCGCACTTGTGTTAGTGTTGAAAAACCACTTTTCGCACTTGTGTTAGTGTTGAAAAACCACTTTTCGCACTTGTGTTGGTGCAGGAAACCACTTTTGCACTTGTATTAGTGTGGAAAAAACACTTTTCGCACTTGTGTTAGTGTTGAAAAACCACTTTTCGCACTTGTGTTCGTGTTGAAAAACCACTTTTCGCACATGTGTTGGTGCAGGAAACCACTTTTGCACTTGTATTAGTGTGGAAAAACCACTTTTTGCACTTGTGTTAGTGTTGAAAAGCCACTTTTCGCACTTGTGTTCGTGTTGAAAAACCACTTTTCGCACTTGTGTTGGTGCAGGAAACCACTTTTGCACTTGTATTAGTGTGGAAAAACCACTTTTCACACTTGTGTTAGTGTTGTAAAACCACTTTTCGCACTTGTGTTAGTGTTGAAAAACCACTTTTCGCATTTGTGTTGGTGCAGGAAACCACTTTTGCACTTGTATTAGTGTGGAAAAAACACTTTTCGCACTTGTGTTAATGTTGAAAAACCACTTTTCGCACTTGTGTTAGTGTTGAAAAACCACTTTTCGCACTTGTGTTAGTGTTGAAAAACCACTTTTCGCACTTGTGTTGGTGCAGGAAACCACTTTTGCACTTGTATTAGTGTGGAAAAAACACTTTTTGCACTTGTGATAGTGTTGAAAAACCACTTTTCGCACTTGTGTTAGTGTTGAAAAACCACTTTTCGCACTTGTGTTGGTGCAGGAAACCACTTTTGCACTTGTATTAGTGTGGAAAAAACACTTTTCGCACTTGTGTTAGTGTTGAAAAACCACTTTTTGCACTTGTGTTCATGTTGAAAAACCACTTTTCGCACATGTGTTGGTGCAGGAAACCACTTTTGCGCTTGTATTAGTGTGGAAAAACCACTTTTTGCACTTGTGTTAGTGTTGAAAAGCCACTTTTCGCACTTGTGTTAGTGTTGAAAAACCACTTTTCGCACTTGTGTTGGTGCAGGAAACCACTTTTGCACTTGTATTAGTGTGGAAAAACCACTTTTCACACTTGTGTTAGTGTTGAAAAACAACTTTTCGCACTTGTGTTAGTGTTGTAAAACCACTTTTCGCACTTGTGTTAGTGTTGAAAAACCACATTTCGCATTTGTGTTGGTGCAGGAAACCACTTTTGCACTTGTATTAGTGTGGAAAAAACACTTTTCGCACTTGTGTTAGTGTTGAAAAACCACTTTTCGCACTTGTGTTGGTGTTGAAAAAACACTTTTCGCACTTGTGTTAGTGTTGAAAAACCACTTTTCGCACTTGTGTTGGTGCAGGAAACCACTTTTGCACTTGTATTAGTGTGGAAAAACCACTTTTCGCACTTGTGTTAGTGTTGAAATGCCACTTCTCGCACTTGTGTTAGTGTTGTAAAACCACTTTTCGCACTTGTGTTGGTGCAGGAAACCACTTTTGCACTTGTATTAGTGTGGAAAAACCACTTTTCGCACTTGTGTTAGTGTTGAAAAGCCACTTTTCGCACTTGTGTTAGTGTTGTAAAACCACTTTTCGCACTTGTGTTGGTGCAGGAAACCACTTTTGCACTTGTATTAGTGTGGAAAAACCACTTTTCGCACTTGTGTTAGTGTTGAAAAACCACTTTTCGCACTTGTGTTAGTGTTGAAAAACCACTTTTCGCACTTGTGTTAGTGTTGAAAAACCACTTTTCGCACTTGTGTTGGTGCAGGAAACCACTTTTGCACTTGTATTAGTGTTGAAAAAACACTTTTCGCACTTGTGTTAATGTTGAAAAACCACTTTTCGCACTTGTGTTAGTGTTGAAAAACCACTTTTCGCACTTGTGTTAGTGTTGAAAAACCACTTTTCGCACTTGTGTTGGTGCAGGAAACCACTTTTGCACTTGTATTAGTGTGGAAAAAACACTTTTTGCACTTGTGATAGTGTTGAAAAACCACTTTTAGCACTTGTGTTAGTGTTGAAAAACCACTTTTCGCACTTGTGTTGGTGCAGGAAACCACTTTTGCACTTGTATTAGTGTGGAAAAAACACTTTTCGCACTTGTGTTAGTGTTGAAAAACCACTTTTCGCACTTGTGTTAGTGTTGAAAAACCACTTTTCGCACTTGTGTTGGTGCAGGAAACCACTTTTGCACTTGTATTAGTGTGGAAAAAACACTTTTCGCACTTGTGTTAGTGTTGAAAAACCACTTTTCGCACTTGTGTTCGTGTTGAAAAACCACTTTTCGCACATGTGTTGGTGCAGGAAACCACTTTTGCACTTGTATTAGTGTGGAAAAACCACTTTTTGCACTTGTGTTAGTGTTGAAAAGCCACTTTTCGCACTTGTGTTCGTGTTGAAAAACCACTTTTCGCACTTGTGTTGGTGCAGGAAACCACTTTTGCACTTGTATTAGTGTGGAAAAACCACTTTTCACACTTGTGTTAGTGTTGTAAAACCAC
Source organism: Myxine glutinosa (assembly GCF_964187855.1). NCBI lineage: Eukaryota > Metazoa > Chordata > Myxini > Myxiniformes > Myxinidae > Myxine > Myxine glutinosa. The sequence continues at coordinate 158,129 of NW_027616858.1, read as the reverse complement.
TTTTCGCACTTGTGTTAGTGTTGAAAAACCACTTTTCGCATTTGTGTTGGTGCAGGAAACCACTTTTGCACTTGTATTAGTGTGGAAAAAACACTTTTCGCACTTGTGGTAGTGTTGAAAAACCACTTTTCGCACTTGTGTTGGTGTTGAAAAACCACTTTTCGCACTTGTGTTAGTGTTGAAAAACCACTTTTCGCACTTGTGTTGGTGCAGGAAACCACTTTTGCACTTGTATTAGTGTGGAAAAACTACTTTTCACACTTGTGTTAGTGTTGAAAAGCCACTTTTTGCACTTGTGTTAGTGTTGAAAAACCACTTTTCGCACTTGTGTTGGTGCAGGAAACCACTTTTGCACTTATATTAGTGTGGAAAAAACACTTTTTGCACTTGTGATAGTGTTGAAAAACCACTTTTCGCACTTGTGTTAGTGTTGAAAAACCACTTTTCGCACTTGTGTTAGTGTTGAAAAACCACTTTTCGCACTTGTGTTAGTGTTGAAAAACCACTTTTCGCACTTGTGTTAGTGTTGAAAAACCACTTTTCGCACTTGTGTTAGTGTTGAAAAACCACTTTTCGCACTTGTGTTAGTGTTGAAAAACCACTTTTCGCACTTGTGTTGGTGCAGGAAACCACTTTTGCACTTGTATTAGTGTGGAAAAAACACTTTTCGCACTTGTGTTAATGTTGAAAAACCACTTTTTGCACTTGTGTTAGTGTTGAAAAACCACTTTTCGCACTTGTGTTAGTGTTGAAAAACCACTTTTCGCACTTGTGTTAGTGTTGAAAAACCACTTTTCGCACTTGTGTTGGTGCAGGAAACCACTTTTGCACTTGTATTAGTGTGGAAAAAACACTTTTTGCACTTGTGATAGTGTTGAAAAACCACTTTTAGCACTTGTGTTAGTGTTGAAAAACCACTTTTCGCACTTGTGTTGGTGCAGGAAACCACTTTTGTACTTGTATTAGTTTGGAAAAAACACTTTTCGCACTTGTGTTAGTGTTGAAAAACCACTTTTCGCACTTGTGTTAGTGTTGAAAAACCACTTTTCGCACTTGTGTTGGTGCAGGAAACCACTTTTGCACTTGTATTAGTGTGGCAAAAACACTTTTCGCACTTGTGTTAGTGTTGAAAAACCACTTTTCGCACTTGTGTTAGTGTTGAAAAACCACTTTTCGCACTTGTGTTGGTGCAGGAAACCACTTTTGCACTTGTATTAGTGTGGAAAAACCACTTTTTGCACTTGTGTTAGTGTTGAAAAGCCACTTTTCGCACTTGTGTTAGTGTTGAAAAACCACTTTTCGCACTTGTGTTGGTGCAGGAAACCACTTTTGCACTTGTATTAGTGTGGAAAAACCACTTTTCACACTTGTGTTAGTGTTGAAAAACAACTTTTCGCACTTGTGTTAGTGTTGTAAAACCACTTTTCGCACTTGTGTTAGTGTTGAAAAACCACTTTTCGCATTTGTGTTGGTGCAGGAAACCACTTTTGCACTTGTATTAGTGTGGAAAAAACACTTTTCGCACTTGTGTTAGTGTTGAAAAACCACTTTTTGCACTTGTGTTAGTGTTGTAAAACCACTTTTCGCACTTGTGTTGGTGCAGGAAACCACTTTTGCACTTGTATTAGTGTGGAAAAACCACTTTTCACACTTGTGTTAGTGTTGAAAAACAACTTTTCGCACTGGTGTTAGTGTTGTAAAACCACTTTTCGCACTTGTGTTAGTGTTGAAAAACCACTTTTCGCATTTGTGTTGGTGCAGGAAACCACTTTTGCACTTGTATTAGTGTGGAAAAAACACTTTTCGCACTTGTGTTAGTGTTGAAAAGCCACTTTTTGCACTTGTGTTAGTGTTGTAAAACCACTTTTCGCACTTGTGTTGGTGCAGGAAACCACTTTTGCACTTGTATTAGTGTGGAAAAAAGACTTTTTGCACTTGTGATAGTGTTGAAAAACCACTTTTCGCACTTTTGTTAGTGTTGAAAAACCACTTTTCGCACTTGTGTTGGTGCAGGAAACCACTTTTGCACTTGTATTAGTGTGGAAAAACCACTTTTCGCACTTGTGTTAGTGTTGAAAAACCACTTTTTGCACTTGTGTTAGTGTTGAAAAACCACTTTTCGCACTTGTGTTAGTGTTGAAAAACCACTTTTCGCACTTGTGTTGGTGCAGGAAACCACTTTTGCACTTGTATTAGTGTGGAAAAAACACTTTTCGCACTTGTGTTAATGTTGAAAAACCACTTTTTGCACTTGTGTTAGTGTTGAAAAACCACTTTTCGCACTTGTGTTAGTGTTGAAAAACCACTTTTCGCACTTGTGTTGGTGCAGGAAACCACTTTTGCACTTGTATTAGTGTGGAAAAAACACTTTTCGCACTTGTGTTAGTGTTGAAAAACCACTTTTTGCACTTGTGTTCATGTTGAAAAACCACTTTTCGCACATGTGTTGGTGCAGGAAACCACTTTTGCACTTGTATTAGTGTGGAAAAACCACTTTTTGCACTTGTGTTAGTGTTGAAAAGCCACTTTTCGCACTTGTGTTAGTGTTGAAAAACCACTTTTCGCACTTGTGTTGGTGCAGGAAACCACTTTTGCACTTGTATTAGTGTGGAAAAACCACTTTTCACACTTGTGTTAGTGTTGAAAAACAACTTTTCGCACTTGTGTTAGTGTTGTAAAACCACTTTTCGCACTTGTGTTAGTGTTAAAAAACCACTTTTCGCATTTGTGTTGGTGCAGGAAACCACTATTGCACTTGTATTAGTGTGGAAAAAACACTTTTCGCAATTGTGTTAGTGTTGAAAAACCACTTTTCGCACTTGTGTTGGTGTTGAAAAAACACTTTTCGCACTTGTGTTAGTGTTGAAAAACCACTTTTCGCACTTGTGTTGGTGCAGGAAACCACTTTTGCACTTGTATTAGTGTGGAAAACCACTTTTCGCACTTGTGTTAGTGTTGAAAAGCCACTTTTCACACTTGTGTTAGTGTTGTAAAACCACTTTTCGCACTTGTGTTGGTGCAGGAAACCACTTTTGCACTTGTATTAGTGTGGAAAAACCACTTTTCGCACTTGTGTTAGTGTTGAAAAGCCACTTTTCGCACTTGTGTTAGTGTTGTAAAACCACTTTTCGCACTTGTGTTGGTGCAGGAATCCACTTTTGCACTTGTATTAGTGTGGAAAAACCACTTTTCGCACTTGTGTTAGTGTTGAAAAACCACTTTTCGCACTTGTGTTAGTGTTGAAAAACCACTTTTCGCACTTCTGTTGGTGCAGGAAACCACTTTTGCACTTGTATTAGTGTGGAAAAAACACTTTTCGCACTTGTGTTAATGTTGAAAAACCAATTTTCGCACTTGTGTTAGTGTTGAAAAACCACTTTTCGCACTTGTGTTAGTGTTGAAAAACCACTTTTCGCACTTGTGTTGGTGCAGGAAACCACTTTTGCACTTGTATTAGTGTGGAAAAAACACTTTTTGCACTTGTGATAGTGTTGAAAAACCACTTTTAGCACTTGTGTTAGTGTTGAAAAACCACTTTTCGCACTTGTGTTGGTGCAGGAAACCACTTTTGCACTTGTATTAGTGTGGAAAAAACACTTTTCGCACTTGTGTTAGTGTTGAAAAACCACTTTTCGCACTTGTGTTAGTGTTGAAAAACCACTTTTCGCACTTGTGTTGGTGCAGGAAACCACTTTTGCACTTGTATTAGTGTGGCAAAAACACTTTTCGCACTTGTGTTAGTGTTGAAAAACCACTTTTTGCACTTGTGTTAGTGTTGAAAAACCACTTTTCGCACTTGTGTTGGTGCAGGAAACCACTTTTGCACTTGTATTAGTGTGGAAAAACCACTTTTTGCACTTGTGTTAGTGTTGAAAAGCCACTTTTCGCACTTGTGTTGGTGCAGGAAACCACTTTTGCACTTGTATTAGTGTGGAAAAACCACTTTTCGCACTTGTGTTAGTGTTGAAAAACCACTTTTCACACTTGTGTTGGTGCAGGAAACCACTTTTGCACTTGTATTAGTGTGGAAAAAACACTTTTTGCACTTGTGTTAGTGTTGAAAAGCCACTTTTCGCACTTGTGTTAGTGTTGAAAAACCACTTTTCGCACTTGTGTTGGTGCAGGAAACCACTTTTGCACTTGTATTAGTGTGGAAAAACCACTTTTCGCACTTGTGTTAGTGTTGAAAAACCACTTTTCACACTTGTGTTGGTGCAGGAAACCACTTTTGCACTTGTATTAGTGTGGAAAAAACACTTTTCGCACTTGTGTTAGTGTTGAAAAATCACTTTTCGCACTTGTGTTAGTGTTGAAAAACCACTTTTCGCACTTGTGTTAGTGTTGAAAAACCACTTTTCGCACTTGTGTTGGTGCAGGAAACCACTTTTGCACTTGTATTAGTGTGGAAAAACCACTTTTCGCACTTGTGTTAGTGTCGAAAAGCCACTTTTTGCACTTGTGTTAGTGTTGTAAAACCACTTTTCGCACTTGTGTTGGTGCAGGAAACCACTTTTGCACTTGTATTAGTGTGGAAAAAAGACTTTTTGCACTTGTGATAGTGTTGAAAAACCACTTTTCGCACTTTTGTTAGTGTTGAAAAACCACTTTTCGCACTTGTGTTGGTGCAGGAAACCACTTTTGCACTTGTATTAGTGTGGAAAAACCACTTTTCGCATTTGTGTTAGTGTTGAAAAACCACTTTTCGCACTTGTGTTAGTGTTGAAAAACCACTTTTCGCACTTGTGTTAGTGTTGAAAAACCACTTTTCGCACTTGTGTTGGTGCAGGAAACCACTTTTGCACTTGTATTAGTGTGGAAAAAACACTTTTCGCACTTGTGTTAATGTTGAAAAACCACTTTTCGCACTTGTGTTAGTGTTGAAAAACCACTTTTCGCACTTGTGTTAGTGTTGAAAAACCACTTTTCGCACTTGTGTTGGTGCAGGAAACCACTTTTGCACTTGTATTAGTGTGGAAAAAACACTTTTTGCACTTGTGATAGTGTTGAAAAACCACTTTTCGCACTTGTGTTAGTGTTGAAAAACCACTTTTCGCACTTGTGTTGGTGCAGGAAACCACTTTTGCACTTGTATTAGTGTGGAAAAAACACTTTTCGCACTTGTGTTAGTGTTGAAAAACCACTTTTTGCACTTGTGTTCATGTTGAAAAACCACTTTTCGCACATGTGTTGGTGCAGGAAACCACTTTTGCGCTTGTATTAGTGTGGAAAAACCACTTTTTGCACTTGTGTTAGTGTTGAAAAGCCACTTTTCGCACTTGTGTTAGTGTTGAAAAACCACTTTTCGCACTTGTGTTGGTGCAGGAAACCACTTTTGCACTTGTATTAGTGTGGAAAAACCACTTTTCACACTTGTGTTAGTGTTGAAAAACAACTTTTCGCACTTGTGTTAGTGTTGTAAAACCACTTTTCGCACTTGTGTTAGTGTTGAAAAACCACATTTCGCATTTGTGTTGGTGCAGGAAACCACTTTTGCACTTGTATTAGTGTGGAAAAAACACTTTTCGCACTTGTGTTAGTGTTGAAAAACCACTTTTCGCACTTGTGTTGGTGTTGAAAAAACACTTTTCGCACTTGTGTTAGTGTTGAAAAACCACTTTTCGCACTTGTGTTGGTGCAGTAAACCACTTTTGCACTTGTATTAGTGTGGAAAACCACTTTTCGCACTTGTGTTAGTGTTGAAAAGCCACTTTTCACACTTGTGTTAGTGTTGTAAAACCACTTTTCGCACTTGTGTTGGTGCAGGAAACCACTTTTGCACTTGTATTAGTGTGGAAAAACCACTTTTCGCACTTGTGTTAGTGTTGAAAAGCCACTTTTCGCACTTGTGTTAGTGTTGTAAAACCACTTTTCGCACTTGTGTTGGTGCAGGAATCCACTTTTGCACTTGTATTAGTGTGGAAAAACCACTTTTCGCACTTGTGTTAGTGTTGAAAAACCACTTTTCGCACTTGTGTTAGTGTTGAAAAACCACTTTTCGCACTTCTGTTGGTGCAGGAAACCACTTTTGCACTTGTATTAGTGTGGAAAAAACACTTTTCGCACTTGTGTTAATGTTGAAAAACCAATTTTCGCACTTGTGTTAGTGTTGAAAAACCACTTTTCGCACTTGTGTTAGTGTTGAAAAACCACTTTTCGCACTTGTGTTGGTGCAGGAAACCACTTTTGCACTTGTATTAGTGTGGAAAAAACACTTTTTGCACTTGTGATAGTGTTGAAAAACCACTTTTAGCACTTGTGTTAGTGTTGAAAAACCACTTTTCGCACTTGTGTTGGTGCAGGAAACCACTTTTGCACTTGTATTAGTGTGGAAAAAACACTTTTCGCACTTGTGTTAGTGTTGAAAAACCACTTTTCGCACTTGTGTTAGTGTTGAAAAACCACTTTTCGCACTTGTGTTGGTGCAGGAAACCACTTTTGCACTTGTATTAGTGTGGCAAAAACACTTTTCGCACTTGTGTTAGTGTTGAAAAACCACTTTTTGCACTTGTGTTAGTGTTGAAAAACCACTTTTCGCACTTGTGTTGGTGCAGGAAACCACTTTTGCACTTGTATTAGTGTGGAAAAACCACTTTTTGCACTTGTGTTAGTGTTGAAAAGCCACTTTTCGCACTTGTGTTGGTGCAGGAAACCACTTTTGCACTTGTATTAGTGTGGAAAAACCACTTTTCGCACTTGTGTTAGTGTTGAAAAACCACTTTTCACACTTGTGTTGGTGCAGGAAACCACTTTTGCACTTGTATTAGTGTGGAAAAAACACTTTTTGCACTTGTGTTAGTGTTGAAAAGCCACTTTTCGCACTTGTGTTAGTGTTGAAAAACCACTTTTCGCACTTGTGTTGGTGCAGGAAACCACTTTTGCACTTGTATTAGTGTGGAAAAACCACTTTTCGCACTTGTGTTAGTGTTGAAAAACCACTTTTCACACTTGTGTTGGTGCAGGAAACCACTTTTGCACTTGTATTAGTGTGGAAAAAACACTTTTCGCACTTGTGTTAGTGTTGAAAAATCACTTTTCGCACTTGTGTTAGTGTTGAAAAACCACTTTTCGCACTTGTGTTAGTGTTGAAAAACCACTTTTCGCACTTGTGTTGGTGCAGGAAACCACTTTTGCACTTGTATTAGTGTGGAAAAACCACTTTTCGCACTTGTGTTAGTGTCGAAAAGCCACTTTTTGCACTTGTGTTAGTGTTGTAAAACCACTTTTCGCACTTGTGTTGGTGCAGGAAACCACTTTTGCACTTGTATTAGTGTGGAAAAAAGACTTTTTGCACTTGTGATAGTGTTGAAAAACCACTTTTCGCACTTTTGTTAGTGTTGAAAAACCACTTTTCGCACTTGTGTTGGTGCAGGAAACCACTTTTGCACTTGTATTAGTGTGGAAAAACCACTTTTCGCATTTGTGTTAGTGTTGAAAAACCACTTTTCGCACTTGTGTTAGTGTTGAAAAACCACTTTTCGCACTTGTGTTAGTGTTGAAAAACCACTTTTCGCACTTGTGTTGGTGCAGGAAACCACTTTTGCACTTGTATTAGTGTGGAAAAAACACTTTTCGCACTTGTGTTAATGTTGAAAAACCACTTTTCGCACTTGTGTTAGTGTTGAAAAACCACTTTTCGCACTTGTGTTAGTGTTGAAAAACCACTTTTCGCACTTGTGTTGGTGCAGGAAACCACTTTTGCACTTGTATTAGTGTGGAAAAAACACTTTTTGCACTTGTGTTAGTGTTGTAAAACCACTTTTCGCACTTGTGTTAGTGTTGAAAAACCACTTTTCGCATTTGTGTTGGTGCAGGAAACCACTTTTGCACTTGTATTAGTGTGGAAAAAACACTTTTCGCACTTGTGTTAGTGTTGAAAAACCACTTTTTGCACTTGTGTTAGTGTTGTAAAACCACTTTTCGCACTTGTGTTGGTGCAGGAAACCACTTTTGCACTTGTATTAGTGTGGAAAAACCACTTTTCACACTTGTGTTAGTGTTGAAAAACAACTTTTCGCACTGGTGTTAGTGTTGTAAAACCACTTTTCGCACTTGTGTTAGTGTTGAAAAACCACTTTTCGCATTTGTGTTGGTGCAGGAAACCACTTTTGCACTTGTATTAGTGTGGAAAAAACACTTTTCGCACTTGTGTTAGTGTTGAAAAGCCACTTTTTGCACTTGTGTTAGTGTTGTAAAACCACTTTTCGCACTTGTGTTGGTGCAGGAAACCACTTTTGCACTTGTATTAGTGTGGAAAAAAGACTTTTTGCACTTGTGATAGTGTTGAAAAACCACTTTTCGCACTTTTGTTAGTGTTGAAAAACCACTTTTCGCACTTGTGTTGGTGCAGGAAACCACTTTTGCACTTGTATTAGTGTGGAAAAACCACTTTTCGCACTTGTGTTAGTGTTGAAAAACCACTTTTTGCACTTGTGTTAGTGTTGAAAAACCACTTTTCGCACTTGTGTTAGTGTTGAAAAACCACTTTTCGCACTTGTGTTGGTGCAGGAAACCACTTTTGCACTTGTATTAGTGTGGAAAAAACACTTTTCGCACTTGTGTTAATGTTGAAAAACCACTTTTTGCACTTGTGTTAGTGTTGAAAAACCACTTTTCGCACTTGTGTTAGTGTTGAAAAACCACTTTTTGCACTTGTGTTGGTGCAGGAAACCACTTTTGCACTTGTATTAGTGTGGAAAAAACACTTTTCGCACTTGTGTTAGTGTTGAAAAACCACTTTTTGCACTTGTGTTCATGTTGAAAAACCACTTTTCGCACATGTGTTGGTGCAGGAAACCACTTTTGCACTTGTATTAGTGTGGAAAAACCACTTTTTGCACTTGTGTTAGTGTTGAAAAGCCACTTTTCGCACTTGTGTTAGTGTTGAAAAACCACTTTTCGCACTTGTGTTGGTGCAGGAAACCACTTTTGCACTTGTATTAGTGTGGAAAAACCACTTTTCACACTTGTGTTAGTGTTGAAAAACAACTTTTCGCACTTGTGTTAGTGTTGTAAAACCACTTTTCGCACTTGTGTTAGTGTTAAAAAACCACTTTTCGCATTTGTGTTGGTGCAGGAAACCACTATTGCACTTGTATTAGTGTGGAAAAAACACTTTTCGCAATTGTGTTAGTGTTGAAAAACCACTTTTCGCACTTGTGCTGGTGTTGAAAAAACACTTTTCGCACTTGTGTTAGTGTTGAAAAACCACTTTTCGCACTTGTGTTGGTGCAGGAAACCACTTTTGCACTTGTATTAGTGTGGAAAACCACTTTTCGCACTTGTGTTAGTGTTGAAAAGCCACTTTTCACACTTGTGTTAGTGTTGTAAAACCACTTTTCGCACTTGTGTTGGTGCAGGAAACCACTTTTGCACTTGTATTAGTGTGGAAAAACCACTTTTCGCACTTGTGTTAGTGTTGAAAAGCCACTTTTCGCACTTGTGTTAGTGTTGTAAAACCACTTTTCGCACTTGTGTTGGTGCAGGAATCCACTTTTGCACTTGTATTAGTGTGGAAAAACCACTTTTCGCACTTGTGTTAGTGTTGAAAAACCACTTTTCGCACTTGTGTTAGTGTTGAAAAACCACTTTTCGCACTTCTGTTGGTGCAGGAAACCACTTTTGCACTTGTATTAGTGTGGAAAAAACACTTTTTGCACTTGTGTTAATGTTGAAAAACCAATTTTCGCACTTGTGTTAGTGTTGAAAAACCACTTTTCGCACTTGTGTTAGTGTTGAAAAACCACTTTTCGCACTTGTGTTGGTGCAGGAAACCACTTTTGCACTTGTATTAGTGTGGAAAAAACACTTTTTGCACTTGTGATAGTGTTGAAAAACCACTTTTAGCACTTGTGTTAGTGTTGAAAAACCACTTTTCGCACTTGTGTTGGTGCAGGAAACCACTTTTGCACTTGTATTAGTGTGGAAAAAACACTTTTCGCACTTGTGTTAGTGTTGAAAAACCACTTTTCGCACTTGTGTTAGTGTTGAAAAACCACTTTTCGCACTTGTGTTGGTGCAGGAAACCACTTTTGCACTTGTATTAGTGTGGCAAAAACACTTTTCGCACTTGTGTTAGTGTTGAAAAACCACTTTTTGCACTTGTGTTAGTGTTGAAAAACCACTTTTCGCACTTGTGTTGGTGCAGGAAACCACTTTTGCACTTGTATTAGTGTGGAAAAACCACTTTTTGCACTTGTGTTAGTGTTGAAAAGCCACTTTTCGCACTTGTGTTGGTGCAGGAAACCACTTTTGCACTTGTATTAGTGTGGAAAAACCACTTTTCGCACTTGTGTTAGTGTTGAAAAACCACTTTTCACACTTGTGTTGGTGCAGGAAACCACTTTTGCACTTGTATTAGTGTGGAAAAAACACTTTTTGCACTTGTGTTAGTGTTGAAAAGCCACTTTTCGCACTTGTGTTAGTGTTGAAAAACCACTTTTCGCACTTGTGTTGGTGCAGGAAACCACTTTTGCACTTGTATTAGTGTGGAAAAACCACTTTTCGCACTTGTGTTAGTGTTGAAAAACCACTTTTCACACTTGTGTTGGTGCAGGAAACCACTTTTGCACTTGTATTAGTGTGGAAAAAACACTTTTCGCACTTGTGTTAGTGTTGAAAAATCACTTTTCGCACTTGTGTTAGTGTTGAAAAACCACTTTTCGCACTTGTGTTAGTGTTGAAAAACCACTTTTCGCACTTGTGTTGGTGCAGGAAACCACTTTTGCACTTGTATTAGTGTGGAAAAACCACTTTTCGCACTTGTGTTAGTGTCGAAAAGCCACTTTTTGCACTTGTGTTAGTGTTGTAAAACCACTTTTCGCACTTGTGTTGGTGCAGGAAACCACTTTTGCACTTGTATTAGTGTGGAAAAAAGACTTTTTGCACTTGTGATAGTGTTGAAAAACCACTTTTCGCACTTTTGTTAGTGTTGAAAAACCACTTTTCGCACTTGTGTTGGTGCAGGAAACCACTTTTGCACTTGTATTAGTGTGGAAAAACCACTTTTCGCATTTGTGTTAGTGTTGAAAAACCACTTTTCGCACTTGTGTTAGTGTTGAAAAACCACTTTTCGCACTTGTGTTAGTGTTGAAAAACCACTTTTCGCACTTGTGTTGGTGCAGGAAACCACTTTTGCACTTGTATTAGTGTGGAAAAAACACTTTTCGCACTTGTGTTAATGTTGAAAAACCACTTTTCGCACTTGTGTTAGTGTTGAAAAACCACTTTTCGCACTTGTGTTAGTGTTGAAAAACCACTTTTCGCACTTGTGTTGGTGCAGGAAACCACTTTTGCACTTGTATTAGTGTGGAAAAAACACTTTTTGCACTTGTGATAGTGTTGAAAAACCACTTTTCGCACTTGTGTTAGTGTTGAAAAACCACTTTTCGCACTTGTGTTGGTGCAGGAAACCACTTTTGCACTTGTATTAGTGTGGAAAAAACACTTTTCGCACTTGTGTTAGTGTTGAAAAACCACTTTTTGCACTTGTGTTCATGTTGAAAAACCACTTTTCGCACATGTGTTGGTGCAGGAAACCACTTTTGCGCTTGTATTAGTGTGGAAAAACCACTTTTTGCACTTGTGTTAGTGTTGAAAAGCCACTTTTCGCACTTGTGTTAGTGTTGAAAAACCACTTTTCGCACTTGTGTTGGTGCAGGAAACCACTTTTGCACTTGTATTAGTGTGGAAAAACCACTTTTCACACTTGTGTTAGTGTTGAAAAACAACTTTTCGCACTTGTGTTAGTGTTGTAAAACCACTTTTCGCACTTGTGTTAGTGTTGAAAAACCACATTTCGCATTTGTGTTGGTGCAGGAAACCACTTTTGCACTTGTATTAGTGTGGAAAAAACACTTTTCGCACTTGTGTTAGTGTTGAAAAACCACTTTTCGCACTTGTGTTGGTGTTGAAAAAACACTTTTCGCACTTGTGTTAGTGTTGAAAAACCACTTTTCGCACTTGTGTTGGTGCAGGAAACCACTTTTGCACTTGTATTAGTGTGGAAAACCACTTTTCGCACTTGTGTTAGTGTTGAAAAGCCACTTTTCACACTTGTGTTAGTGTTGTAAAACCACTTTTCGCACTTGTGTTGGTGCAGGAAACCACTTTTGCACTTGTATTAGTGTGGAAAAACCACTTTTCGCACTTGTGTTAGTGTTGAAAAGCCACTTTTCGCACTTGTGTTAGTGTTGTAAAACCACTTTTCGCACTTGTGTTGGTGCAGGAATCCACTTTTGCACTTGTATTAGTGTGGAAAAACCACTTTTCGCACTTGTGTTAGTGTTGAAAAACCACTTTTCGCACTTGTGTTAGTGTTGAAAAACCACTTTTCGCACTTCTGTTGGTGCAGGAAACCACTTTTGCACTTGTATTAGTGTGGAAAAAACACTTTTCGCACTTGTGTTAATGTTGAAAAACCAATTTTCGCACTTGTGTTAGTGTTGAAAAACCACTTTTCGCACTTGTGTTAGTGTTGAAAAACCACTTTTCGCACTTGTGTTGGTGCAGGAAACCACTTTTGCACTTGTATTAGTGTGGAAAAAACACTTTTTGCACTTGTGATAGTGTTGAAAAACCACTTTTAGCACTTGTGTTAGTGTTGAAAAACCACTTTTCGCACTTGTGTTGGTGCAGGAAACCACTTTTGCACTTGTATTAGTGTGGAAAAAACACTTTTCGCACTTGTGTTAGTGTTGAAAAACCACTTTTCGCACTTGTGTTAGTGTTGAAAAACCACTTTTCGCACTTGTGTTGGTGCAGGAAACCACTTTTGCACTTGTATTAGTGTGGCAAAAACACTTTTCGCACTTGTGTTAGTGTTGAAAAACCACTTTTTGCACTTGTGTTAGTGTTGAAAAACCACTTTTCGCACTTGTGTTGGTGCAGGAAACCACTTTTGCACTTGTATTAGTGTGGAAAAACCACTTTTTGCACTTGTGTTAGTGTTGAAAAGCCACTTTTCGCACTTGTGTTGGTGCAGGAAACCACTTTTGCACTTGTATTAGTGTGGAAAAACCACTTTTCGCACTTGTGTTAGTGTTGAAAAACCACTTTTCACACTTGTGTTGGTGCAGGAAACCACTTTTGCACTTGTATTAGTGTGGAAAAAACACTTTTTGCACTTGTGTTAGTGTTGAAAAGCCACTTTTCGCACTTGTGTTAGTGTTGAAAAACCACTTTTCGCACTTGTGTTGGTGCAGGAAACCACTTTTGCACTTGTATTAGTGTGGAAAAACCACTTTTCGCACTTGTGTTAGTGTTGAAAAACCACTTTTCACACTTGTGTTGGTGCAGGAAACCACTTTTGCACTTGTATTAGTGTGGAAAAAACACTTTTCGCACTTGTGTTAGTGTTGAAAAATCACTTTTCGCACTTGTGTTAGTGTTGAAAAACCACTTTTCGCACTTGTGTTAGTGTTGAAAAACCACTTTTCGCACTTGTGTTGGTGCAGGAAACCACTTTTGCACTTGTATTAGTGTGGAAAAACCACTTTTCGCACTTGTGTTAGTGTCGAAAAGCCACTTTTTGCACTTGTGTTAGTGTTGTAAAACCACTTTTCGCACTTGTGTTGGTGCAGGAAACCACTTTTGCACTTGTATTAGTGTGGAAAAAAGACTTTTTGCACTTGTGATAGTGTTGAAAAACCACTTTTCGCACTTTTGTTAGTGTTGAAAAACCACTTTTCGCACTTGTGTTGGTGCAGGAAACCACTTTTGCACTTGTATTAGTGTGGAAAAACCACTTTTCGCATTTGTGTTAGTGTTGAAAAACCACTTTTCGCACTTGTGTTAGTGTTGAAAAACCACTTTTCGCACTTGTGTTAGTGTTGAAAAACCACTTTTCGCACTTGTGTTGGTGCAGGAAACCACTTTTGCACTTGTATTAGTGTGGAAAAAACACTTTTCGCACTTGTGTTAATGTTGAAAAACCACTTTTCGCACTTGTGTTAGTGTTGAAAAACCACTTTTCGCACTTGTGTTAGTGTTGAAAAACCACTTTTCGCACTTGTGTTGGTGCAGGAAACCACTTTTGCACTTGTATTAGTGTGGAAAAAACACTTTTTGCACTTGTGATAGTGTTGAAAAACCACTTTTCGCACTTGTGTTAGTGTTGAAAAACCACTTTTCGCACTTGTGTTGGTGCAGGAAACCACTTTTGCACTTGTATTAGTGTGGAAAAAACACTTTTCGCACTTGTGTTAGTGTTGAAAAACCACTTTTTGCACTTGTGTTCATGTTGAAAAACCACTTTTCGCACATGTGTTGGTGCAGGAAACCACTTTTGCGCTTGTATTAGTGTGGAAAAACCACTTTTTGCACTTGTGTTAGTGTTGAAAAGCCACTTTTCGCACTTGTGTTAGTGTTGAAAAACCACTTTTCGCACTTGTGTTGGTGCAGGAAACCACTTTTGCACTTGTATTAGTGTGGAAAAACCACTTTTCACACTAGTGTTAGTGTTGAAAAACAACTTTTCGCACTTGTGTTAGTGTTGTAAAACCACTTTTCGCACTTGTGTTAGTGTTGAAAAACCACATTTCGCATTTGTGTTGGTGCAGGAAACCACTTTTGCACTTGTATTAGTGTGGAAAAAACACTTTTCGCACTTGTGTTATTGTTGAAAAACCACTTTTCGCACTTGTGTTGGTGTTGAAAAAACACTTTTCGCACTTGTGTTAGTGTTGAAAAACCACTTTTCGCACTTGTGTTGGTGCAGGAAACCACTTTTGCACTTGTATTAGTGTGGAAAAACCACTTTTCGCACTTGTGTTAGTGTTGAAAAGCCACTTTTCGCACTTGTGTTAGTGTTGTAAAACCACTTTTCGCACTTGTGTTGGTGCAGGAAACCACTTTTGCACTTGTATTAGTGTGGAAAAACCACTTTTCGCACTTGTGTTAGTGTTGAAAAGCCACTTTTCGCACTTGTGTTAGTGTTGTAAAACCACTTTTCGCACTTGTGTTGGTGCAGGAAACCACTTTTGCACTTGTATTAGTGTGGAAAAACCACTTTTCGCACTTGTGTTAGTGTTGAAAAACCACTTTTCGCACTTGTGTTAGTGTTGAAAAACCACTTTTCGCACTTGTGTTAGTGTTGAAAAACCACTTTTCGCACTTGTGTTGGTGCAGGAAACCACTTTTGCACTTGTATTAGTGTTGAAAAAACACTTTTCGCACTTGTGTTAATGTTGAAAAACCACTTTTGCACTTGTATTAGTGTTGAAAAACCACTTTTCGCACTTGTGTTAGTGTTGAAAAACCACTTTTCGCACTTGTGTTAGTGTTGAAAAACCACTTTTAGCACTTGTGTTAGTGTTGAAAAACCACTTTTCGCACTTGTGTTGGTGCAGGAAACCACTTTTGCACTTGTATTAGTGTGGAAAAAACACTTTTCGCACTTGTGTTAATGTTGAAAAACCACTTTTCGCACTTGTGTTAGTGTTGAAAAACCACTTTTCGCACTTGTGTTAGTGTTGAAAAACCACTTTTCGCACTTGTGTTGGTGCAGGAAACCACTTTTGCACTTGTATTAGTGTGGAAAAAACACTTTTTGCACTTGTGATAGTGTTGAAAAACCACTTTTCGCACTTGTGTTAGTGTTGAAAAACCACTTTTCGCACTTGTGTTGGTGCAGGAAACCACTTTTGCACTTGTATTAGTGTGGAAAAAACACTTTTCGCACTTGTGTTAGTGTTGAAAAACCACTTTTTGCACTTGTGTTCATGTTGAAAAACCACTTTTCGCACATGTGTTGGTGCAGGAAACCACTTTTGCGCTTGTATTAGTGTGGAAAAACCACTTTTTGCACTTGTGTTAGTGTTGAAAAGCCACTTTTCGCACTTGTGTTAGTGTTGAAAAACCACTTTTCGCACTTGTGTTGGTGCAGGAAACCACTTTTGCACTTGTATTAGTGTGGAAAAACCACTTTTCACACTTGTGTTAGTGTTGAAAAACAACTTTTCGCACTTGTGTTAGTGTTGTAAAACCACTTTTCGCACTTGTGTTAGTGTTGAAAAACCACATTTCGCATTTGTGTTGGTGCAGGAAACCACTTTTGCACTTGTATTAGTGTGGAAAAAACACTTTTCGCACTTGTGTTAGTGTTGAAAAACCACTTTTCGCACTTGTGTTGGTGTTGAAAAAACACTTTTCGCACTTGTGTTAGTGTTGAAAAACCACTTTTCGCACTTGTGTTGGTGCAGGAAACCACTTTTGCACTTGTATTAGTGTGGAAAAACCACTTTTCGCACTTGTGTTAGTGTTGAAAAGCCACTTTTCGCACTTGTGTTAGTGTTGTAAAACCACTTTTCGCACTTGTGTTGGTGCAGGAAACCACTTTTGCACTTGTATTAGTGTGGAAAAACCACTTTTCGCACTTGTGTTAGTGTTGAAAAGCCACTTTTCGCACTTGTGTTAGTGTTGTAAAACCACTTTTCGCACTTGTGTTGGTGCAGGAAACCACTTTTGCACTTGTATTAGTGTGGAAAAACCACTTTTCGCACTTGTGTTAGTGTTGAAAAACCACTTTTCGCACTTGTGTTAGTGTTGAAAAACCACTTTTCGCACTTGTGTTAGTGTTGAAAAACCACTTTTCGCACTTGTGTTGGTGCAGGAAACCACTTTTGCACTTGTATTAGTGTTGAAAAAACACTTTTCGCACTTGTGTTAATGTTGAAAAACCACTTTTCGCACTTGTGTTAGTGTTGAAAAACCACTTTTCGCACTTGTGTTAGTGTTGAAAAACCACTTTTCGCACTTGTGTTGGTGCAGGAAACCACTTTTGCACTTGTATTAGTGTGGAAAAAACACTTTTTGCACTTGTGATAGTGTCGAAAAGCCACTTTTTGCACTTGTGTTAGTGTTGTAAAACCACTTTTCGCACTTGTGTTGGTGCAGGAAACCACTTTTGCACTTGTATTAGTGTGGAAAAAAGACTTTTTGCACTTGTGATAGTGTTGAAAAACCACTTTTCGCACTTTTGTTAGTGTTGGAAAACCACTTTTCGCACTTGTGTTGGTGCAGGAAACCACTTTTGCACTTGTATTAGTGTGGAAAAACCACTTTTCGCATTTGTGTTAGTGTTGAAAAACCACTTTTCACACTTGTGTTGGTGCAGGAAACCACTTTTGCACTTGTATTAGTGTGGACTTGTGTTAGTGTTGAAAAATCACTTTTCGCACTTGTGTTAGTGTTGAAAAACCACTTTTCGCACTTGTGTTAGTGTTGAAAAACCACTTTTCGCACTTGTGTTGGTGCAGGAAACCACTTTTGCACTTGTATTAGTGTGGAAAAACCACTTTTCGCACTTGTGTTAGTGTCGAAAAGCCACTTTTTGCACTTGTGTTAGTGTTGTAAAACCACTTTTCGCACTTGTGTTGGTGCAGGAAACCACTTTTGCACTTGTATTAGTGTGGAAAAAAGACTTTTTGCACTTGTGATAGTGTTGAAAAACCACTTTTCGCACTTTTGTTAGTGTTGAAAAACCACTTTTCGCACTTGTGTTGGTGCAGGAAACCACTTTTGCACTTGTATTAGTGTGGAAAAACCACTTTTCGCATTTGTGTTAGTGTTGAAAAACCACTTTTCGCACTTGTGTTAGTGTTGAAAAACCACTTTTCGCACTTGTGTTAGTGTTGAAAAACCACTTTTCGCACTTGTGTTGGTGCAGGAAACCACTTTTGCACTTGTATTAGTGTGGAAAAAACACTTTTCGCACTTGTGTTAATGTTGAAAAACCACTTTTCGCACTTGTGTTAGTGTTGAAAAACCACTTTTCGCACTTGTGTTAGTGTTGAAAAACCACTTTTCGCACTTGTGTTGGTGCAGGAAACCACTTTTGCACTTGTATTAGTGTGGAAAAAACACTTTTTGCACTTGTGATAGTGTTGAAAAACCACTTTTCGCACTTGTGTTAGTGTTGAAAAACCACTTTTCGCACTTGTGTTGGTGCAGGAAACCACTTTTGCACTTGTATTAGTGTGGAAAAAACACTTTTCGCACTTGTGTTAGTGTTGAAAAACCACTTTTTGCACTTGTGTTCATTTTGAAAAACCACTTTTCGCACATGTGTTGGTGCAGGAAACCACTTTTGCGCTTGTATTAGTGTGGAAAAACCACTTTTTGCACTTGTGTTAGTGTTGAAAAGCCACTTTTCGCACTTGTGTTGGTGCAGGAAACCACTTTTGCACTTGTATTAGTGTGGAAAAACCACTTTTCGCACTTGTGTTAGTGTTGAAAAACCACTTTTCACACTTGTGTTGGTGCAGGAAACCACTTTTGCACTTGTATTAGTGTGGAAAAAACACTTTTTGCACTTGTGTTAGTGTTGAAAAGCCACTTTTCGCACTTGTGTTAGTGTTGAAAAACCACTTTTCGCACTTGTGTTGGTGCAGGAAACCACTTTTGCACTTGTATTAGTGTGGAAAAACCACTTTTCGCACTTGTGTTAGTGTTGAAAAACCACTTTTCACACTTGTGTTGGTGCAGGAAACCACTTTTGCACTTGTATTAGTGTGGAAAAAACACTTTTCGCACTTGTGTTAGTGTTGAAAAATCACTTTTCGCACTTGTGTTAGTGTTGAAAAACCACTTTTCGCACTTGTGTTAGTGTTGAAAAACCACTTTTCGCACTTGTGTTGGTGCAGGAAACCACTTTTGCACTTGTATTAGTGTGGAAAAACCACTTTTCGCACTTGTGTTAGTGTCGAAAAGCCACTTTTTGCACTTGTGTTAGTGTTGTAAAACCACTTTTCGCACTTGTGTTGGTGCAGGAAACCACTTTTGCACTTGTATTAGTGTGGAAAAAAGACTTTTTGCACTTGTGATAGTGTTGAAAAACCACTTTTCGCACTTTTGTTAGTGTTGAAAAACCACTTTTCGCACTTGTGTTGGTGCAGGAAACCACTTTTGCACTTGTATTAGTGTGGAAAAACCACTTTTCGCATTTGTGTTAGTGTTGAAAAACCACTTTTCGCACTTGTGTTAGTGTTGAAAAACCACTTTTCGCACTTGTGTTAGTGTTGAAAAACCACTTTTCGCACTTGTGTTGGTGCAGGAAACCACTTTTGCACTTGTATTAGTGTGGAAAAAACACTTTTCGCACTTGTGTTAATGTTGAAAAACCACTTTTCGCACTTGTGTTAGTGTTGAAAAACCACTTTTCGCACTTGTGTTAGTGTTGAAAAACCACTTTTCGCACTTGTGTTGGTGCAGGAAACCACTTTTGCACTTGTATTAGTGTGGAAAAAACACTTTTTGCACTTGTGATAGTGTTGAAAAACCACTTTTCGCACTTGTGTTAGTGTTGAAAAACCACTTTTCGCACTTGTGTTGGTGCAGGAAACCACTTTTGCACTTGTATTAGTGTGGAAAAAACACTTTTCGCACTTGTGTTAGTGTTGAAAAACCACTTTTTGCACTTGTGTTCATGTTGAAAAACCACTTTTCGCACATGTGTTGGTGCAGGAAACCACTTTTGCGCTTGTATTAGTGTGGAAAAACCACTTTTTGCACTTGTGTTAGTGTTGAAAAGCCACTTTTCGCACTTGTGTTAGTGTTGAAAAACCACTTTTCGCACTTGTGTTGGTGCAGGAAACCACTTTTGCACTTGTATTAGTGTGGAAAAACCACTTTTCACACTAGTGTTAGTGTTGAAAAACAACTTTTCGCACTTGTGTTAGTGTTGTAAAACCACTTTTCGCACTTGTGTTAGTGTTGAAAAACCACATTTCGCATTTGTGTTGGTGCAGGAAACCACTTTTGCACTTGTATTAGTGTGGAAAAAACACTTTTCGCACTTGTGTTATTGTTGAAAAACCACTTTTCGCACTTGTGTTGGTGTTGAAAAAACACTTTTCGCACTTGTGTTAGTGTTGAAAAACCACTTTTCGCACTTGTGTTGGTGCAGGAAACCACTTTTGCACTTGTATTAGTGTGGAAAAACCACTTTTCGCACTTGTGTTAGTGTTGAAAAGCCACTTTTCGCACTTGTGTTAGTGTTGTAAAACCACTTTTCGCACTTGTGTTGGTGCAGGAAACCACTTTTGCACTTGTATTAGTGTGGAAAAACCACTTTTCGCACTTGTGTTAGTGTTGAAAAGCCACTTTTCGCACTTGTGTTAGTGTTGTAAAACCACTTTTCGCACTTGTGTTGGTGCAGGAAACCACTTTTGCACTTGTATTAGTGTGGAAAAACCACTTTTCGCACTTGTGTTAGTGTTGAAAAACCACTTTTCGCACTTGTGTTAGTGTTGAAAAACCACTTTTCGCACTTGTGTTAGTGTTGAAAAACCACTTTTCGCACTTGTGTTGGTGCAGGAAACCACTTTTGCACTTGTATTAGTGTTGAAAAAACACTTTTCGCACTTGTGTTAATGTTGAAAAACCACTTTTGCACTTGTATTAGTGTTGAAAAACCACTTTTCGCACTTGTGTTAGTGTTGAAAAACCACTTTTCGCACTTGTGTTAGTGTTGAAAAACCACTTTTAGCACTTGTGTTAGTGTTGAAAAACCACTTTTCGCACTTGTGTTGGTGCAGGAAACCACTTTTGCACTTGTATTAGTGTGGAAAAAACACTTTTCGCACTTGTGTTAATGTTGAAAAACCACTTTTCGCACTTGTGTTAGTGTTGAAAAACCACTTTTCGCACTTGTGTTAGTGTTGAAAAACCACTTTTCGCACTTGTGTTGGTGCAGGAAACCACTTTTGCACTTGTATTAGTGTGGAAAAAACACTTTTTGCACTTGTGATAGTGTTGAAAAACCACTTTTCGCACTTGTGTTAGTGTTGAAAAACCACTTTTCGCACTTGTGTTGGTGCAGGAAACCACTTTTGCACTTGTATTAGTGTGGAAAAAACACTTTTCGCACTTGTGTTAGTGTTGAAAAACCACTTTTTGCACTTGTGTTCATGTTGAAAAACCACTTTTCGCACATGTGTTGGTGCAGGAAACCACTTTTGCGCTTGTATTAGTGTGGAAAAACCACTTTTTGCACTTGTGTTAGTGTTGAAAAGCCACTTTTCGCACTTGTGTTAGTGTTGAAAAACCACTTTTCGCACTTGTGTTGGTGCAGGAAACCACTTTTGCACTTGTATTAGTGTGGAAAAAAGACTTTTTGCACTTGTGATAGTGTTGAAAAACCACTTTTCGCACTTTTGTTAGTGTTGGAAAACCACTTTTCGCACTTGTGTTGGTGCAGGAAACCACTTTTGCACTTGTATTAGTGTGGAAAAACCACTTTTCGCATTTGTGTTAGTGTTGAAAAACCACTTTTCACACTTGTGTTGGTGCAGGAAACCACTTTTGCACTTGTATTAGTGTGGACTTGTGTTAGTGTTGAAAAATCACTTTTCGCACTTGTGTTAGTGTTGAAAAACCACTTTTCGCACTTGTGTTAGTGTTGAAAAACCACTTTTCGCACTTGTGTTGGTGCAGGAAACCACTTTTGCACTTGTATTAGTGTGGAAAAACCACTTTTCGCACTTGTGTTAGTGTCGAAAAGCCACTTTTTGCACTTGTGTTAGTGTTGTAAAACCACTTTTCGCACTTGTGTTGGTGCAGGAAACCACTTTTGCACTTGTATTAGTGTGGAAAAAAGACTTTTTGCACTTGTGATAGTGTTGAAAAACCACTTTTCGCACTTTTGTTAGTGTTGAAAAACCACTTTTCGCACTTGTGTTGGTGCAGGAAACCACTTTTGCACTTGTATTAGTGTGGAAAAACCACTTTTCGCATTTGTGTTAGTGTTGAAAAACCACTTTTCGCACTTGTGTTAGTGTTGAAAAACCACTTTTCGCACTTGTGTTAGTGTTGAAAAACCACTTTTCGCACTTGTGTTGGTGCAGGAAACCACTTTTGCACTTGTATTAGTGTGGAAAAAACACTTTTCGCACTTGTGTTAATGTTGAAAAACCACTTTTCGCACTTGTGTTAGTGTTGAAAAACCACTTTTCGCACTTGTGTTAGTGTTGAAAAACCACTTTTCGCACTTGTGTTGGTGCAGGAAACCACTTTTGCACTTGTATTAGTGTGGAAAAAACACTTTTTGCACTTGTGATAGTGTTGAAAAACCACTTTTCGCACTTGTGTTAGTGTTGAAAAACCACTTTTCGCACTTGTGTTGGTGCAGGAAACCACTTTTGCACTTGTATTAGTGTGGAAAAAACACTTTTCGCACTTGTGTTAGTGTTGAAAAACCACTTTTTGCACTTGTGTTCATTTTGAAAAACCACTTTTCGCACATGTGTTGGTGCAGGAAACCACTTTTGCGCTTGTATTAGTGTGGAAAAACCACTTTTTGCACTTGTGTTAGTGTTGAAAAGCCACTTTTCGCACTTGTGTTGGTGCAGGAAACCACTTTTGCACTTGTATTAGTGTGGAAAAACCACTTTTCGCACTTGTGTTAGTGTTGAAAAACCACTTTTCACACTTGTGTTGGTGCAGGAAACCACTTTTGCACTTGTATTAGTGTGGAAAAAACACTTTTTGCACTTGTGTTAGTGTTGAAAAGCCACTTTTCGCACTTGTGTTAGTGTTGAAAAACCACTTTTCGCACTTGTGTTGGTGCAGGAAACCACTTTTGCACTTGTATTAGTGTGGAAAAACCACTTTTCGCACTTGTGTTAGTGTTGAAAAACCACTTTTCACACTTGTGTTGGTGCAGGAAACCACTTTTGCACTTGTATTAGTGTGGAAAAAACACTTTTCGCACTTGTGTTAGTGTTGAAAAATCACTTTTCGCACTTGTGTTAGTGTTGAAAAACCACTTTTCGCACTTGTGTTAGTGTTGAAAAACCACTTTTCGCACTTGTGTTGGTGCAGGAAACCACTTTTGCACTTGTATTAGTGTGGAAAAACCACTTTTCGCACTTGTGTTAGTGTCGAAAAGCCACTTTTTGCACTTGTGTTAGTGTTGTAAAACCACTTTTCGCACTTGTGTTGGTGCAGGAAACCACTTTTGCACTTGTATTAGTGTGGAAAAAAGACTTTTTGCACTTGTGATAGTGTTGAAAAACCACTTTTCGCACTTTTGTTAGTGTTGAAAAACCACTTTTCGCACTTGTGTTGGTGCAGGAAACCACTTTTGCACTTGTATTAGTGTGGAAAAACCACTTTTCGCATTTGTGTTAGTGTTGAAAAACCACTTTTCGCACTTGTGTTAGTGTTGAAAAACCACTTTTCGCACTTGTGTTAGTGTTGAAAAACCACTTTTCGCACTTGTGTTGGTGCAGGAAACCACTTTTGCACTTGTATTAGTGTGGAAAAAACACTTTTCGCACTTGTGTTAATGTTGAAAAACCACTTTTCGCACTTGTGTTAGTGTTGAAAAACCACTTTTCGCACTTGTGTTAGTGTTGAAAAACCACTTTTCGCACTTGTGTTGGTGCAGGAAACCACTTTTGCACTTGTATTAGTGTGGAAAAAACACTTTTTGCACTTGTGATAGTGTTGAAAAACCACTTTTCGCACTTGTGTTAGTGTTGAAAAACCACTTTTCGCACTTGTGTTGGTGCAGGAAACCACTTTTGCACTTGTATTAGTGTGGAAAAAACACTTTTCGCACTTGTGTTAGTGTTGAAAAACCACTTTTTGCACTTGTGTTCATGTTGAAAAACCACTTTTCGCACATGTGTTGGTGCAGGAAACCACTTTTGCGCTTGTATTAGTGTGGAAAAACCACTTTTTGCACTTGTGTTAGTGTTGAAAAGCCACTTTTCGCACTTGTGTTAGTGTTGAAAAACCACTTTTCGCACTTGTGTTGGTGCAGGAAACCACTTTTGCACTTGTATTAGTGTGGAAAAACCACTTTTCACACTAGTGTTAGTGTTGAAAAACAACTTTTCGCACTTGTGTTAGTGTTGTAAAACCACTTTTCGCACTTGTGTTAGTGTTGAAAAACCACATTTCGCATTTGTGTTGGTGCAGGAAACCACTTTTGCACTTGTATTAGTGTGGAAAAAACACTTTTCGCACTTGTGTTATTGTTGAAAAACCACTTTTCGCACTTGTGTTGGTGTTGAAAAAACACTTTTCGCACTTGTGTTAGTGTTGAAAAACCACTTTTCGCACTTGTGTTGGTGCAGGAAACCACTTTTGCACTTGTATTAGTGTGGAAAAACCACTTTTCGCACTTGTGTTAGTGTTGAAAAGCCACTTTTCGCACTTGTGTTAGTGTTGTAAAACCACTTTTCGCACTTGTGTTGGTGCAGGAAACCACTTTTGCACTTGTATTAGTGTGGAAAAACCACTTTTCGCACTTGTGTTAGTGTTGAAAAGCCACTTTTCGCACTTGTGTTAGTGTTGTAAAACCACTTTTCGCACTTGTGTTGGTGCAGGAAACCACTTTTGCACTTGTATTAGTGTGGAAAAACCACTTTTCGCACTTGTGTTAGTGTTGAAAAACCACTTTTCGCACTTGTGTTAGTGTTGAAAAACCACTTTTCGCACTTGTGTTAGTGTTGAAAAACCACTTTTCGCACTTGTGTTGGTGCAGGAAACCACTTTTGCACTTGTATTAGTGTTGAAAAAACACTTTTCGCACTTGTGTTAATGTTGAAAAACCACTTTTGCACTTGTATTAGTGTTGAAAAACCACTTTTCGCACTTGTGTTAGTGTTGAAAAACCACTTTTCGCACTTGTGTTAGTGTTGAAAAACCACTTTTAGCACTTGTGTTAGTGTTGAAAAACCACTTTTCGCACTTGTGTTGGTGCAGGAAACCACTTTTGCACTTGTATTAGTGTGGAAAAAACACTTTTCGCACTTGTGTTAATGTTGAAAAACCACTTTTCGCACTTGTGTTAGTGTTGAAAAACCACTTTTCGCACTTGTGTTAGTGTTGAAAAACCACTTTTCGCACTTGTGTTGGTGCAGGAAACCACTTTTGCACTTGTATTAGTGTGGAAAAAACACTTTTTGCACTTGTGATAGTGTTGAAAAACCACTTTTCGCACTTGTGTTAGTGTTGAAAAACCACTTTTCGCACTTGTGTTGGTGCAGGAAACCACTTTTGCACTTGTATTAGTGTGGAAAAAACACTTTTCGCACTTGTGTTAGTGTTGAAAAACCACTTTTTGCACTTGTGTTCATGTTGAAAAACCACTTTTCGCACATGTGTTGGTGCAGGAAACCACTTTTGCGCTTGTATTAGTGTGGAAAAACCACTTTTTGCACTTGTGTTAGTGTTGAAAAGCCACTTTTCGCACTTGTGTTAGTGTTGAAAAACCACTTTTCGCACTTGTGTTGGTGCAGGAAACCACTTTTGCACTTGTATTAGTGTGGAAAAACCACTTTTCACACTTGTGTTAGTGTTGAAAAACAACTTTTCGCACTTGTGTTAGTGTTGTAAAACCACTTTTCGCACTTGTGTTAGTGTTGAAAAACCACATTTCGCATTTGTGTTGGTGCAGGAAACCACTTTTGCACTTGTATTAGTGTGGAAAAAACACTTTTCGCACTTGTGTTAGTGTTGAAAAACCACTTTTCGCACTTGTGTTGGTGTTGAAAAAACACTTTTCGCACTTGTGTTAGTGTTGAAAAACCACTTTTCGCACTTGTGTTGGTGCAGGAAACCACTTTTGCACTTGTATTAGTGTGGAAAAACCACTTTTCGCACTTGTGTTAGTGTTGAAAAGCCACTTTTCGCACTTGTGTTAGTGTTGTAAAACCACTTTTCGCACTTGTGTTGGTGCAGGAAACCACTTTTGCACTTGTATTAGTGTGGAAAAACCACTTTTCGCACTTGTGTTAGTGTTGAAAAGCCACTTTTCGCACTTGTGTTAGTGTTGTAAAACCACTTTTCGCACTTGTGTTGGTGCAGGAAACCACTTTTGCACTTGTATTAGTGTGGAAAAACCACTTTTCGCACTTGTGTTAGTGTTGAAAAACCACTTTTCGCACTTGTGTTAGTGTTGAAAAACCACTTTTCGCACTTGTGTTAGTGTTGAAAAACCACTTTTCGCACTTGTGTTGGTGCAGGAAACCACTTTTGCACTTGTATTAGTGTTGAAAAAACACTTTTCGCACTTGTGTTAATGTTGAAAAACCACTTTTCGCACTTGTGTTAGTGTTGAAAAACCACTTTTCGCACTTGTGTTAGTGTTGAAAAACCACTTTTCGCACTTGTGTTGGTGCAGGAAACCACTTTTGCACTTGTATTAGTGTGGAAAAAACACTTTTTGCACTTGTGATAGTGTCGAAAAGCCACTTTTTGCACTTGTGTTAGTGTTGTAAAACCACTTTTCGCACTTGTGTTGGTGCAGGAAACCACTTTTGCACTTGTATTAGTGTGGAAAAAAGACTTTTTGCACTTGTGATAGTGTTGAAAAACCACTTTTCGCACTTTTGTTAGTGTTGGAAAACCACTTTTCGCACTTGTGTTGGTGCAGGAAACCACTTTTGCACTTGTATTAGTGTGGAAAAACCACTTTTCGCATTTGTGTTAGTGTTGAAAAACCACTTTTCACACTTGTGTTGGTGCAGGAAACCACTTTTGCACTTGTATTAGTGTGGACTTGTGTTAGTGTTGAAAAATCACTTTTCGCACTTGTGTTAGTGTTGAAAAACCACTTTTCGCACTTGTGTTAGTGTTGAAAAACCACTTTTCGCACTTGTGTTGGTGCAGGAAACCACTTTTGCACTTGTATTAGTGTGGAAAAACCACTTTTCGCACTTGTGTTAGTGTCGAAAAGCCACTTTTTGCACTTGTGTTAGTGTTGTAAAACCACTTTTCGCACTTGTGTTGGTGCAGGAAACCACTTTTGCACTTGTATTAGTGTGGAAAAAAGACTTTTTGCACTTGTGATAGTGTTGAAAAACCACTTTTCGCACTTTTGTTAGTGTTGAAAAACCACTTTTCGCACTTGTGTTGGTGCAGGAAACCACTTTTGCACTTGTATTAGTGTGGAAAAACCACTTTTCGCATTTGTGTTAGTGTTGAAAAACCACTTTTCGCACTTGTGTTAGTGTTGAAAAACCACTTTTCGCACTTGTGTTAGTGTTGAAAAACCACTTTTCGCACTTGTGTTGGTGCAGGAAACCACTTTTGCACTTGTATTAGTGTGGAAAAAACACTTTTCGCACTTGTGTTAATGTTGAAAAACCACTTTTCGCACTTGTGTTAGTGTTGAAAAACCACTTTTCGCACTTGTGTTAGTGTTGAAAAACCACTTTTCGCACTTGTGTTGGTGCAGGAAACCACTTTTGCACTTGTATTAGTGTGGAAAAAACACTTTTTGCACTTGTGATAGTGTTGAAAAACCACTTTTCGCACTTGTGTTAGTGTTGAAAAACCACTTTTCGCACTTGTGTTGGTGCAGGAAACCACTTTTGCACTTGTATTAGTGTGGAAAAAACACTTTTCGCACTTGTGTTAGTGTTGAAAAACCACTTTTTGCACTTGTGTTCATTTTGAAAAACCACTTTTCGCACATGTGTTGGTGCAGGAAACCACTTTTGCGCTTGTATTAGTGTGGAAAAACCACTTTTTGCACTTGTGTTAGTGTTGAAAAGCCACTTTTCGCACTTGTGTTAGTGTTGAAAAACCACTTTTCGCACTTGTGTTGGTGCAGGAAACCACTTTTGCACTTGTATTAGTGTGGAAAAACCACTTTTCACACTTGTGTTAGTGTTGAAAAACAACTTTTCGCACTTGTGTTAGTGTTGTAAAACCACTTTTCGCACTTGTGTTAGTGTTGAAAAACCACATTTCGCATTTGTGTTGGTGCAGGAAACCACTTTTGCACTTGTATTAGTGTGGAAAAAACACTTTTTGCACTTGTGTTAGTGTTGAAAAACCACTTTTCGCACTTGTGTTGGTGTTGAAAAAACACTTTTCGCACTTGTGTTAGTGTTGAAAAACCACTTTTCGCACTTGTGTTGGTGCAGGAAACCACTTTTGCACTTGTATTAGTGTGGAAAAACCACTTTTCGCACTTGTGTTAGTGTTGAAAAGCCACTTTTCGCACTTGTGTTAGTGTTGTAAAACCACTTTTCGCACTTGTGTTGGTGCAGGAAACCACTTTTGCACTTGTATTAGTGTGGAAAAACCACTTTTCGCACTTGTGTTAGTGTTGAAAAGCCACTTTTCGCACTTGTGTTAGTGTTGTAAAACCACTTTTCGCACTTGTGTTGGTGCAGGAAACCACTTTTGCACTTGTATTAGTGTGGAAAAACCACTTTTCGCACTTGTGTTAGTGTTGAAAAACCACTTTTCGCACTTGTGTTAGTGTTGAAAAACCACTTTTCGCACTTGTGTTAGTGTTGAAAAACCACTTTTCGCACTTGTGTTGGTGCAGGAAACCACTTTTGCACTTGTATTAGTGTTGAAAAAACACTTTTCGCACTTGTGTTAATGTTGAAAAACCACTTTTCGCACTTGTGTTAGTGTT
The DNA here is from genome assembly GCF_964187855.1 of Myxine glutinosa. NCBI lineage: Eukaryota > Metazoa > Chordata > Myxini > Myxiniformes > Myxinidae > Myxine > Myxine glutinosa. The sequence continues at coordinate 129,748 of NW_027616858.1, read as the reverse complement.
GAAAAACCACTTTTCGCACTTGTGTTAGTGTTGAAAAACCACTTTTCGCACTTGTGTTGGTGCAGGAAACCACTTTTGCACTTGTATTAGTGTGGAAAAAACACTTTTTGCACTTGTGATAGTGTCGAAAAGCCACTTTTTGCACTTGTGTTAGTGTTGTAAAACCACTTTTCGCACTTGTGTTGGTGCAGGAAACCACTTTTGCACTTGTATTAGTGTGGAAAAAAGACTTTTTGCACTTGTGATAGTGTTGAAAAACCACTTTTCGCACTTTTGTTAGTGTTGGAAAACCACTTTTCGCACTTGTGTTGGTGCAGGAAACCACTTTTGCACTTGTATTAGTGTGGAAAAACCACTTTTCGCATTTGTGTTAGTGTTGAAAAACCACTTTTCGCACTTGTGTTAGTGTTGAAAAACCACTTTTCGCACTTGTGTTGGTGCAGGAAACCACTTTTGCACTTGTATTAGTGTGGAAAAACCACTTTTTGCACTTGTGTTAGTGTTGAAAAGCCACTTTTCGCACTTGTGTTAGTGTTGAAAAACCACTTTTCGCACTTGTGTTGGTGCAGGAAACCACTTTTGCACTTGTATTAGTGTGGAAAAACCACTTTTCACACTTGTGTTAGTGTTGAAAAACAACTTTTCGCACTTGTGTTAGTGTTGTAAAACCACTTTTCGCACTTGTGTTAGTGTTGAAAAACCACTTTTCGCATTTGTGTTGGTGCAGGAAACCACTTTTGCACTTGTATTAGTGTGGAAAAAACACTTTTCGCACTTGTGTTAGTGTTGAAAAACCACTTTTTGCACTTGTGTTAGTGTTGTAAAACCACTTTTCGCACTTGTGTTGGTGCAGGAAACCACTTTTGCACTTGTATTAGTGTGGAAAAACCACTTTTCACACTTGTGTTAGTGTTGAAAAACAACTTTTCGCACTGGTGTTAGTGTTGTAAAACCACTTTTCGCACTTGTGTTAGTGTTGAAAAACCACTTTTCGCATTTGTGTTGGTGCAGGAAACCACTTTTGCACTTGTATTAGTGTGGAAAAAACACTTTTCGCACTTGTGTTAGTGTTGAAAAGCCACTTTTTGCACTTGTGTTAGTGTTGTAAAACCACTTTTCGCACTTGTGTTGGTGCAGGAAACCACTTTTGCACTTGTATTAGTGTGGAAAAAAGACTTTTTGCACTTGTGATAGTGTTGAAAAACCACTTTTCGCACTTTTGTTAGTGTTGAAAAACCACTTTTCGCACTTGTGTTGGTGCAGGAAACCACTTTTGCACTTGTATTAGTGTGGAAAAACCACTTTTCGCACTTGTGTTAGTGTTGAAAAACCACTTTTCGCACTTGTGTTAGTGTTGAAAAACCACTTTTCGCACTTGTGTTAGTGTTGAAAAACCACTTTTCGCACTTGTGTTGGTGCAGGAAACCACTTTTGCACTTGTATTAGTGTGGAAAAAACACTTTTCGCACTTGTGTTAATGTTGAAAAACCACTTTTTGCACTTGTGTTAGTGTTGAAAAACCACTTTTCGCACTTGTGTTAGTGTTGAAAAACCACTTTTCGCACTTGTGTTGGTGCAGGAAACCACTTTTGCACTTGTATTAGTGTGGAAAAAACACTTTTCGCACTTGTGTTAGTGTTGAAAAACCACTTTTTGCACTTGTGTTCATGTTGAAAAACCACTTTTCGCACATGTGTTGGTGCAGGAAACCACTTTTGCACTTGTATTAGTGTGGAAAAACCACTTTTTGCACTTGTGTTAGTGTTGAAAAGCCACTTTTCGCACTTGTGTTAGTGTTGAAAAACCACTTTTCGCACTTGTGTTGGTGCAGGAAACCACTTTTGCACTTGTATTAGTGTGGAAAAACCACTTTTCACACTTGTGTTAGTGTTGAAAAACAACTTTTCGCACTTGTGTTAGTGTTGTAAAACCACTTTTCGCACTTGTGTTAGTGTTGAAAAACCACTTTTCGCATTTGTGTTGGTGCAGGAAACCACTTTTGCACTTGTATTAGTGTGGAAAAAACACTTTTCGCACTTGTGTTAGTGTTGAAAAACCACTTTTCGCACTTGTGTTGGTGTTGAAAAAACACTTTTCGCACTTGTGTTAGTGTTGAAAAACCACTTTTCGCACTTGTGTTGGTGCAGGAAACCACTTTTGCACTTGTATTAGTGTGGAAAACCACTTTTCGCACTTGTGTTAGTGTTGAAAAGCCACTTTTCACACTTGTGTTAGTGTTGTAAAACCACTTTTCGCACTTGTGTTGGTGCAGGAAACCACTTTTGCACTTGTATTAGTGTGGAAAAACCACTTTTCGCACTTGTGTTAGTGTTGAAAAGCCACTTTTCGCACTTGTGTTAGTGTTGTAAAACCACTTTTCGCACTTGTGTTGGTGCAGGAATCCACTTTTGCACTTGTATTAGTGTGGAAAAACCACTTTTCGCACTTGTGTTAGTGTTGGAAAAACCACTTTTCGCACTTGTGTTAGTGTTGAAAAACCACTTTTCGCACTTCTGTTGGTGCAGGAAACCACTTTTGCACTTGTATTAGTGTGGAAAAAACACTTTTCGCACTTGTGTTAATGTTGAAAAACCAATTTTCGCACTTGTGTTAGTGTTGAAAAACCACTTTTCGCACTTGTGTTAGTGTTGAAAAACCACTTTTCGCACTTGTGTTGGTGCAGGAAACCACTTTTGCACTTGTATTAGTGTGGAAAAAACACTTTTTGCACTTGTGATAGTGTTGAAAAACCACTTTTAGCACTTGTGTTAGTGTTGAAAAACCACTTTTCGCACTTGTGTTGGTGCAGGAAACCACTTTTGCACTTGTATTAGTGTGGAAAAAACACTTTTCGCACTTGTGTTAGTGTTGAAAAACCACTTTTCGCACTTGTGTTAGTGTTGAAAAACCACTTTTCGCACTTGTGTTGGTGCAGGAAACCACTTTTGCACTTGTATTAGTGTGGCAAAAACACTTTTCGCACTTGTGTTAGTGTTGAAAAACCACTTTTTGCACTTGTGTTAGTGTTGAAAAACCACTTTTCGCACTTGTGTTGGTGCAGGAAACCACTTTTGCACTTGTATTAGTGTGGAAAAACCACTTTTTGCACTTGTGTTAGTGTTGAAAAGCCACTTTTCGCACTTGTGTTGGTGCAGGAAACCACTTTTGCACTTGTATTAGTGTGGAAAAACCACTTTTCGCACTTGTGTTAGTGTTGAAAAACCACTTTTCACACTTGTGTTGGTGCAGGAAACCACTTTTGCACTTGTATTAGTGTGGAAAAACCACTTTTTGCACTTGTGTTAGTGTTGAAAAGCCACTTTTCGCACTTGTGTTAGTGTTGAAAAACCACTTTTCGCACTTGTTTTGGTGCAGGAAACCACTTTTGCACTTGTATTAGTGTGGAAAAACCACTTTTCGCACTTGTGTTAGTGTTGAAAAACCACTTTTCACACTTGTGTTGGTGCAGGAAACCACTTTTGCACTTGTATTAGTGTGGAAAAAACACTTTTCGCACTTGTGTTAGTGTTGAAAAATCACTTTTCGCACTTGTGTTAGTGTTGAAAAACCACTTTTCGCACTTGTGTTAGTGTTGAAAAACCACTTTTCGCACTTGTGTTGGTGCAGGAAACCACTTTTGCACTTGTATTAGTGTGGAAAAACCACTTTTCGCACTTGTGTTAGTGTCGAAAAGCCACTTTTTGCACTTGTGTTAGTGTTGTAAAACCACTTTTCGCACTTGTGTTGGTGCAGGAAACCACTTTTGCACTTGTATTAGTGTGGAAAAAAGACTTTTTGCACTTGTGATAGTGTTGAAAAACCACTTTTCGCACTTTTGTTAGTGTTGAAAAACCACTTTTCGCACTTGTGTTGGTGCAGGAAACCACTTTTGCACTTGTATTAGTGTGGAAAAACCACTTTTCGCATTTGTGTTAGTGTTGAAAAACCACTTTTCGCACTTGTGTTAGTGTTGAAAAACCACTTTTCGCACTTGTGTTAGTGTTGAAAAACCACTTTTCGCACTTGTGTTGGTGCAGGAAACCACTTTTGCACTTGTATTAGTGTGGAAAAAACACTTTTCGCACTTGTGTTAATGTTGAAAAACCACTCTTCGCACTTGTGTTAGTGTTGAAAAACCACTTTTCGCACTTGTGTTAGTGTTGAAAAACCACTTTTCGCACTTGTGTTGGTGCAGGAAACCACTTTTGCACTTGTATTAGTGTGGAAAAAACACTTTTTGCACTTGTGATAGTGTTGAAAAACCACTTTTCGCACTTGTGTTAGTGTTGAAAAACCACTTTTCGCACTTGTGTTGGTGCAGGAAACCACTTTTGCACTTGTATTAGTGTGGAAAAAACACTTTTCGCACTTGTGTTAGTGTTGAAAAACCACTTTTTGCACTTGTGTTCATGTTGAAAAACCACTTTTCGCACATGTGTTGGTGCAGGAAACCACTTTTGCGCTTGTATTAGTGTGGAAAAACCACTTTTTGCACTTGTGTTAGTGTTGAAAAGCCACTTTTCGCACTTGTGTTAGTGTTGAAAAACCACTTTTCGCACTTGTGTTGGTGCAGGAAACCACTTTTGCACTTGTATTAGTGTGGAAAAACCACTTTTCACACTTGTGTTAGTGTTGAAAAACAACTTTTCGCACTTGTGTTAGTGTTGTAAAACCACTTTTCGCACTTGTGTTAGTGTTGAAAAACCACATTTCGCATTTGTGTTGGTGCAGGAAACCACTTTTGCACTTGTATTAGTGTGGAAAAAACACTTTTCGCACTTGTGTTAGTGTTGAAAAACCACTTTTCGCACTTGTGTTGGTGTTGAAAAAACACTTTTCGCACTTGTGTTAGTGTTGAAAAACCACTTTTCGCACTTGTGTTGGTGCAGGAAACCACTTTTGCACTTGTATTAGTGTGGAAAAACCACTTTTCGCACTTGTGTTAGTGTTGAAAAGCCACTTTTCGCACTTGTGTTAGTGTTGTAAAACCCTTTTCGCACTTGTGTTGGTGCAGGAAACCACTTTTGCACTTGTATTAGTGTGGAAAAACCACTTTTCGCACTTGTGTTAGTGTTGAAAAGCCACTTTTCGCACTTGTGTTAGTGTTGTAAAACCACTTTTCGCACTTGTGTTGGTGCAGGAAACCACTTTTGCACTTGTATTAGTGTGGAAAAACCACTTTTCGCACTTGTGTTAGTGTTGAAAAACCACTTTTCGCACTTGTGTTAGTGTTGAAAAACCACTTTTCGCACTTGTGTTAGTGTTGAAAAACCACTTTTCGCACTTGTGTTGGTGCAGGAAACCACTTTTGCACTTGTATTAGTGTTGAAAAAACACTTTTCGCACTTGTGTTAATGTTGAAAAACCACTTTTCGCACTTGTGTTAGTGTTGAAAAACCACTTTTCGCACTTGTGTTAGTGTTGAAAAACCACTTTTCGCACTTGTGTTGGTGCAGGAAACCACTTTTGCACTTGTATTAGTGTGGAAAAAACACTTTTTGCACTTGTGATAGTGTCGAAAAGCCACTTTTTGCACTTGTGTTAGTGTTGTAAAACCACTTTTCGCACTTGTGTTGGTGCAGGAAACCACTTTTGCACTTGTATTAGTGTGGAAAAAAGACTTTTTGCACTTGTGATAGTGTTGAAAAACCACTTTTCGCACTTTTGTTAGTGTTGGAAAACCACTTTTCGCACTTGTGTTGGTGCAGGAAACCACTTTTGCACTTGTATTAGTGGGAAAAACCACTTTTCGCATTTGTGTTAGTGTTGAAAAACCACTTTTCGCACTTGTGTTAGTGTTGAAAAACCACTTTTCGCACTTGTGTTAGTGTTGAAAAACCACTTTTCGCACTTGTGTTGGTGCAGGAAACCACTTTTGCACTTGTATTAGTGTGGAAAAAACACTTTTCGCACTTGTGTTAATGTTGAAAAACCACTTTTCGCACTTGTGTTAGTGTTGAAAAACCACTTTTCGCACTTGTGTTAGTGTTGAAAAACCACTTTTCGCACTTGTGTTGGTGCAGGAAACCACTTTTGCACTTGTATTAGTGTGGAAAAAACACTTTTTGCACTTGTGATAGTGTTGAAAAACCACTTTTAGCACTTGTGTTAGTGTTGAAAAACCACTTTTCGCACTTGTGTTGGTGCAGGAAACCACTTTTGCACTTGTATTAGTGTGGAAAAAACACTTTTCGCACTTGTGTTAGTGTTGAAAAACCACTTTTTGCACTTGTGTTCATGTTGAAAAACCACTTTTCGCACATGTGTTGGTGCAGGAAACCACTTTTGCGCTTGTATTAGTGTGGAAAAACCACTTTTTGCACTTGTGTTAGTGTTGAAAAGCCACTTTTCGCACTTGTGTTAGTGTTGAAAAACCACTTTTCGCACTTGTGTTGGTGCAGGAAACCACTTTTGCACTTGTATTAGTGTGGAAAAACCACTTTTCACACTTGTGTTAGTGTTGAAAAACAACTTTTCGCACTTGTGTTAGTGTTGTAAAACCACTTTTCGCACTTGTGTTAGTGTTGAAAAACCACATTTCGCATTTGTGTTGGTGCAGGAAACCACTTTTGCACTTGTATTAGTGTGGAAAAAACACTTTTCGCACTTGTGTTAGTGTTGAAAAACCACTTTTCGCACTTGTGTTGGTGTTGAAAAAACACTTTTCGCACTTGTGTTAGTGTTGAAAAACCACTTTTCGCACTTGTGTTGGTGCAGGAAACCACTTTTGCACTTGTATTAGTGTGGAAAAACCACTTTTCGCACTTGTGTTAGTGTTGAAAAGCCACTTTTCGCACTTGTGTTAGTGTTGTAAAACCACTTTTCGCACTTGTGTTGGTGCAGGAAACCACTTTTGCACTTGTATTAGTGTGGAAAAAAGACTTTTTGCACTTGTGATAGTGTTGAAAAACCACTTTTCGCACTTTTGTTAGTGTTGGAAAACCACTTTTCGCACTTGTGTTGGTGCAGGAAACCACTTTTGCACTTGTATTAGTGTGGAAAAACCACTTTTCGCATTTGTGTTAGTGTTGAAAAACCACTTTTCGCACTTGTGTTAGTGTTGAAAAACCACTTTTCGCACTTGTGTTAGTGTTGAAAAACCACTTTTCGCACTTGTGTTGGTGCAGGAAACCACTTTTGCACTTGTATTAGTGTGGAAAAAACACTTTTCGCACTTGTGTTAATGTTGAAAAACCACTTTTCGCACTTGTGTTAGTGTTGAAAAACCACTTTTCGCACTTGTGTTAGTGTTGAAAAACCACTTTTCGCACTTGTGTTGGTGCAGGAAACCACTTTTGCACTTGTATTAGTGTGGAAAAAACACTTTTTGCACTTGTGATAGTGTTGAAAAACCACTTTTAGCACTTGTGTTAGTGTTGAAAAACCACTTTTCGCACTTGTGTTGGTGCAGGAAACCACTTTTGCACTTGTATTAGTGTGGAAAAAACACTTTTCGCACTTGTGTTAGTGTTGAAAAACCACTTTTTGCACTTGTGTTAGTGTTGAAAAACCACTTTTCGCACTTGTGTTGGTGCAGGAAACCACTTTTGCACTTGTATTAGTGTGGAAAAACCACTTTTCGCACTTGTGTTAGTGTCGAAAAGCCACTTTTTGCACTTGTGTTAGTGTTGTAAAACCACTTTTCGCACTTGTGTTGGTGACAGGAAACCACTTTTGCACTTGTATTAGTGTGGAAAAAAGACTTTTTGCACTTGTGATAGTGTTGAAAAACCACTTTTCGCACTTTTGTTAGTGTTGAAAAACCACTTTTCGCACTTGTGTTGGTGCAGGAAACCACTTTTGCACTTGTATTAGTGTGGAAAAACCACTTTTCGCATTTGTGTTAGTGTTGAAAAACCACTTTTCGCACTTGTGTTAGTGTTGAAAAACCACTTTTCGCACTTGTGTTAGTGTTGAAAAACCACTTTTCGCACTTGTGTTGGTGCAGGAAACCACTTTTGCACTTGTATTAGTGTGGAAAAAACACTTTTCGCACTTGTGTTAATGTTGAAAAACCACTCTTCGCACTTGTGTTAGTGTTGAAAAACCACTTTTCGCACTTGTGTTAGTGTTGAAAAACCACTTTTCGCACTTGTGTTGGTGCAGGAAACCACTTTTGCACTTGTATTAGTGTGGAAAAAACACTTTTTGCACTTGTGATAGTGTTGAAAAACCACTTTTCGCACTTGTGTTAGTGTTGAAAAACCACTTTTCGCACTTGTGTTGGTGCAGGAAACCACTTTTGCACTTGTATTAGTGTGGAAAAAACACTTTTCGCACTTGTGTTAGTGTTGAAAAACCACTTTTTGCACTTGTGTTCATGTTGAAAAACCACTTTTCGCACATGTGTTGGTGCAGGAAACCACTTTTGCGCTTGTATTAGTGTGGAAAAACCACTTTTTGCACTTGTGTTAGTGTTGAAAAGCCACTTTTCGCACTTGTGTTAGTGTTGAAAAACCACTTTTCGCACTTGTGTTGGTGCAGGAAACCACTTTTGCACTTGTATTAGTGTGGAAAAACCACTTTTCACACTTGTGTTAGTGTTGAAAAACAACTTTTCGCACTTGTGTTAGTGTTGTAAAACCACTTTTCGCACTTGTGTTAGTGTTGAAAAACCACATTTCGCATTTGTGTTGGTGCAGGAAACCACTTTTGCACTTGTATTAGTGTGGAAAAAACACTTTTCGCACTTGTGTTAGTGTTGAAAAACCACTTTTCGCACTTGTGTTGGTGTTGAAAAAACACTTTTCGCACTTGTGTTAGTGTTGAAAAACCACTTTTCGCACTTGTGTTGGTGCAGGAAACCACTTTTGCACTTGTATTAGTGTGGAAAAACCACTTTTCGCACTTGTGTTAGTGTTGAAAAGCCACTTTTCGCACTTGTGTTAGTGTTGTAAAACCCTTTTCGCACTTGTGTTGGTGCAGGAAACCACTTTTGCACTTGTATTAGTGTGGAAAAACCACTTTTCGCACTTGTGTTAGTGTTGAAAAGCCACTTTTCGCACTTGTGTTAGTGTTGTAAAACCACTTTTCGCACTTGTGTTGGTGCAGGAAACCACTTTTGCACTTGTATTAGTGTGGAAAAACCACTTTTCGCACTTGTGTTAGTGTTGAAAAACCACTTTTCGCACTTGTGTTAGTGTTGAAAAACCACTTTTCGCACTTGTGTTAGTGTTGAAAAACCACTTTTCGCACTTGTGTTGGTGCAGGAAACCACTTTTGCACTTGTATTAGTGTTGAAAAAACACTTTTCGCACTTGTGTTAATGTTGAAAAACCACTTTTCGCACTTGTGTTAGTGTTGAAAAACCACTTTTCGCACTTGTGTTAGTGTTGAAAAACCACTTTTCGCACTTGTGTTGGTGCAGGAAACCACTTTTGCACTTGTATTAGTGTGGAAAAAACACTTTTTGCACTTGTGATAGTGTCGAAAAGCCACTTTTTGCACTTGTGTTAGTGTTGTAAAACCACTTTTCGCACTTGTGTTGGTGCAGGAAACCACTTTTGCACTTGTATTAGTGTGGAAAAAAGACTTTTTGCACTTGTGATAGTGTTGAAAAACCACTTTTCGCACTTTTGTTAGTGTTGGAAAACCACTTTTCGCACTTGTGTTGGTGCAGGAAACCACTTTTGCACTTGTATTAGTGGGAAAAACCACTTTTCGCATTTGTGTTAGTGTTGAAAAACCACTTTTCGCACTTGTGTTAGTGTTGAAAAACCACTTTTCGCACTTGTGTTAGTGTTGAAAAACCACTTTTCGCACTTGTGTTGGTGCAGGAAACCACTTTTGCACTTGTATTAGTGTGGAAAAAACACTTTTCGCACTTGTGTTAATGTTGAAAAACCACTTTTCGCACTTGTGTTAGTGTTGAAAAACCACTTTTCGCACTTGTGTTAGTGTTGAAAAACCACTTTTCGCACTTGTGTTGGTGCAGGAAACCACTTTTGCACTTGTATTAGTGTGGAAAAAACACTTTTTGCACTTGTGATAGTGTTGAGAAACCACTTTTAGCACTTGTGTTAGTGTTGAAAAACCACTTTTCGCACTTGTGTTGGTGCAGGAAACCACTTTTGCACTTGTATTAGTGTGGAAAAAACACTTTTCGCACTTGTGTTAGTGTTGAAAAACCACTTTTTGCACTTGTGTTCATGTTGAAAAACCACTTTTCGCACATGTGTTGGTGCAGGAAACCACTTTTGCGCTTGTATTAGTGTGGAAAAACCACTTTTTGCACTTGTGTTAGTGTTGAAAAGCCACTTTTCGCACTTGTGTTAGTGTTGAAAAACCACTTTTCGCACTTGTGTTGGTGCAGGAAACCACTTTTGCACTTGTATTAGTGTGGAAAAACCACTTTTCACACTTGTGTTAGTGTTGAAAAACAACTTTTCGCACTTGTGTTAGTGTTGTAAAACCACTTTTCGCACTTGTGTTAGTGTTGAAAAACCACATTTCGCATTTGTGTTGGTGCAGGAAACCACTTTTGCACTTGTATTAGTGTGGAAAAAAACACTTTTCGCACTTGTGTTAGTGTTGAAAAACCACTTTTCGCACTTGTGTTGGTGTTGAAAAAACCACTTTTCGCACTTGTGTTAGTGTTGAAAAACCACTTTTCGCACTTGTGTTGGTGCAGGAAACCACTTTTGCACTTGTATTAGTGTGGAAAAACCACTTTTCGCACTTGTGTTAGTGTTGAAAAGCCACTTTTCGCACTTGTGTTAGTGTTGTAAAACCACTTTTCGCACTTGTGTTGGTGCAGGAAACCACTTTTGCACTTGTATTAGTGTGGAAAAAAGACTTTTTGCACTTGTGATAGTGTTGAAAAACCACTTTTCGCACTTTTGTTAGTGTTGGAAAACCACTTTTCGCACTTGTGTTGGTGCAGGAAACCACTTTTGCACTTGTATTAGTGTGGAAAAACCACTTTTCGCATTTGTGTTAGTGTTGAAAAACCACTTTTCGCACTTGTGTTAGTGTTGAAAAACCACTTTTCGCACTTGTGTTAGTGTTGAAAAACCACTTTTCGCACTTGTGTTGGTGCAGGAAACCACTTTTGCACTTGTATTAGTGTGGAAAAAACACTTTTCGCACTTGTGTTAATGTTGAAAAACCACTTTTCGCACTTGTGTTAGTGTTGAAAAACCACTTTTCGCACTTGTGTTAGTGTTGAAAAACCACTTTTCGCACTTGTGTTGGTGCAGGAAACCACTTTTGCACTTGTATTAGTGTGGAAAAAACACTTTTTGCACTTGTGATAGTGTTGAAAAACCACTTTTAGCACTTGTGTTAGTGTTGAAAAACCACTTTTCGCACTTGTGTTGGTGCAGGAAACCACTTTTGCACTTGTATTAGTGTGGAAAAAACACTTTTCGCACTTGTGTTAGTGTTGAAAAACCACTTTTTTGCACTTGTGTTCATGTTGAAAAACCACTTTTCGCACATGTGTTGGTGCAGGAAACCACTTTTGCGCTTGTATTAGTGTGGAAAAACCACTTTTTGCACTTGTGTTAGTGTTGAAAAGCCACTTTTCGCACTTGTGTTAGTGTTGAAAAACCACTTTTCGCACTTGTGTTGGTGCAGGAAACCACTTTTGCACTTGTATTAGTGTGGAAAAACCACTTTTCACACTTGTGTTAGTGTTGAAAAACAACTTTTCGCACTTGTGTTAGTGTTGTAAAACCACTTTTCGCACTTGTGTTAGTGTTGAAAAACCACATTTCGCATTTGTGTTGGTGCAGGAAACCACTTTTGCACTTGTATTAGTGTGGAAAAAAACACTTTTCGCACTTGTGTTAGTGTTGAAAAACCACTTTTCGCACTTGTGTTGGTGTTGAAAAAACACTTTTCGCACTTGTGTTAGTGTTGAAAAACCACTTTTCGCACTTGTGTTGGTGCAGGAAACCACTTTTGCACTTGTATTAGTGTGGAAAAACCACTTTTCGCACTTGTGTTAGTGTTGAAAAGCCACTTTTCGCACTTGTGTTAGTGTTGTAAAACCACTTTTCGCACTTGTGTTGGTGCAGGAAACCACTTTTGCACTTGTATTAGTGTGGAAAAACCACTTTTCGCACTTGTGTTAGTGTTGAAAAGCCACTTTTCGCACTTGTGTTAGTGTTGTAAAACCACTTTTCGCACTTGTGTTAGTGTTGAAAAGCCACTTTTCGCACTTGTGTTAGTGTTGTAAAACCACTTTTCGCACTTGTGTTGGTGCAGGAAACCACTTTTGCACTTGTATTAGTGTGGAAAAACCACTTTTCGCACTTGTGTTAGTGTTGAAAAACCACTTTTCGCACTTGTGTTAGTGTTGAAAAACCACTTTTCGCACTTGTGTTAGTGTTGAAAAACCACTTTTCGCACTTGTGTTGGTGCAGGAAACCACTTTTGCACTTGTATTAGTGTTGAAAAAACACTTTTCGCACTTGTGTTAATGTTGAAAAACCACTTTTCGCACTTGTGTTAGTGTTGAAAAACCACTTTTCGCACTTGTGTTAGTGTTGAAAAACCACTTTTCGCACTTGTGTTGGTGCAGGAAACCACTTTTGCACTTGTATTAGTGTGAAAAAAAACACTTTTTGCACTTGTGATAGTGTCGAAAAGCCACTTTTTGCACTTGTGTTAGTGTTGTAAAACCACTTTTCGCACTTGTGTTGGTGCAGGAAACCACTTTTGCACTTGTATTAGTGTGGAAAAAAGACTTTTTGCACTTGTGATAGTGTTGAAAAACCACTTTTCGCACTTTTGTTAGTGTTGGAAAACCACTTTTCGCACTTGTGTTGGTGCAGGAAACCACTTTTGCACTTGTATTAGTGTGGAAAAACCACTTTTCGCATTTGTGTTAGTGTTGAAAAACCACTTTTCGCACTTGTGTTAGTGTTGAAAAACCACTTTTCGCACTTGTGTTAGTGTTGAAAAACCACTTTTCGCACTTGTGTTGGTGCAGGAAACCACTTTTGCACTTGTATTAGTGTGGAAAAAACACTTTTCGCACTTGTGTTAATGTTGAAAAACCACTTTTCGCACTTGTGTTAGTGTTGAAAAACCACTTTTCGCACTTGTGTTAGTGTTGAAAAACCACTTTTCGCACTTGTGTTGGTGCAGGAAACCACTTTTGCACTTGTATTAGTGTGGAAAAAACACTTTTTGCACTTGTGATAGTGTTGAAAAACCACTTTTCGCACTTGTGTTAGTGTTGAAAAACCACTTTTCGCACTTGTGTTGGTGCAGGAAACCACTTTTGCACTTGTATTAGTGTGGAAAAAACACTTTTCGCACTTGTGTTAGTGTTGAAAAACCACTTTTTGCACTTGTGTTCATGTTGAAAAACCACTTTTCGCACATGTGTTGGTGCAGGAAACCACTTTTGCGCTTGTATTAGTGTGGAAAAACCACTTTTTGCACTTGTGTTAGTGTTGAAAAGCCACTTTTCGCACTTGTGTTAGTGTTGAAAAACCACTTTTCGCACTTGTGTTGGTGCAGGAAACCACTTTTGCACTTGTATTAGTGTGGAAAAACCACTTTTCACACTTGTGTTAGTGTTGAAAAACAACTTTTCGCACTTGTGTTAGTGTTGTAAAACCACTTTTCGCACTTGTGTTAGTGTTGAAAAACCACATTTCGCATTTGTGTTGGTGCAGGAAACCACTTTTGCACTTGTATTAGTGTGGAAAAAACACTTTTCGCACTTGTGTTAGTGTTGAAAAACCACTTTTCGCACTTGTGTTGGTGTTGAAAAAACACTTTTCGCACTTGTGTTAGTGTTGAAAAACCACTTTTCGCACTTGTGTTGGTGCAGGAAACCACTTTTGCACTTGTATTAGTGTGGAAAAACCACTTTTCGCACTTGTGTTAGTGTTGAAAAGCCACTTCTCGCACTTGTGTTAGTGTTGTAAAACCACTTTTCGCACTTGTGTTGGTGCAGGAAACCACTTTTGCACTTGTATTAGTGTGGAAAAACCACTTTTCGCACTTGTGTTAGTGTTGAAAAGCCACTTTTCGCACTTGTGTTAGTGTTGTAAAACCACTTTTCGCACTTGTGTTGGTGCAGGAAACCACTTTTGCACTTGTGTCAGCCATTAGGGTTTAAACCCCATGACTCAATTGAGTATAACATCTGAAATTATATATCGTGCTTCTGAAAAACTGATTTGAACTCAGCTGCAGGCAGAGGCGAGTGGACAAAAAGTGGTTTCGAGGCTCGACGTGCAGGGTGGATCCTTAGCCCAGTAAATTAGTCCTTGAATTATGTGCCAAACAGTAGATAAAATGTTCGCGACCCACGTACAGGAAAACATGGCGCCAAATGCCTCCTTCACGAAGGGAATAATTAATTATATATCTTTGTAGTTTCAGTATGTCTCCTAAAGCAAGGACGTAACCTAACACCTCGGAAGAAATATAGACATTACATATACTTGATTGTAATGGTATTCGGCATGTGTATCCAATCATTCATCTACCATTTAGCCTAGTGTATAAGAATATTTACTTCGGCCTGCGCTCGGGTCTGATATGTTTAGATAGATAGCCAAAAAAGCGTAGCCTATCATTATGCTTACATCTTGTTGTCTAAATTTGACCTTCTATAGGACGGGACAATGGGAGATGTTGTCCTTATGGCCTTGTAGTGCTATGTCTTTAGCGCAGATTCTTGTCTAATATTTTGCTATAAATGAAATGCCTTTCCACTTATTTTTCAGCGAGTGTCTTGAGGAATTGTCCGCTGCGTGTAGGCGGTACATTCTCGAGCCTCGCTCCACACGTGTGTATATAATCGATTTTATTAAACATTGTTGTTCTTCTTCCTCTGATTCTTCTTCTTCTTCCTTCCCTTGAGGTCTTCGATCTCGACAATTTTGGTGTCAGAAGTGGGATACATCCAAGTGTGCAGACGAGGTGGATCCTCACGTTCCAGGTCGGGAGGGAGGCCTGCCGGCATCTAATTTGGTGGGTACGCATTTTTGCACCTCGAAATTGAAGCCTCCCGCCTTGCTTTGGACACGTGTGGACCTCTGTCGGCTGTACAACTTGGCTTGCATTCCGAACCAAATTTAGTTTAAACCAGAGCAGCAGTGGGTAATGAATCGATTATACAGGGCGCCCGGGATAAGGAGGTAAGCTTCCTGCGTGGGAAGCAGGTAGACCCATATGTGGGTGATAGATAATAGGTATTAAGTTACTCCGGCGTGAGAACTGCGTTTAAGGTTAGGAATCGGGGGGCGACCCGATCTTAGGACTACCAGGAGGGACTAGCCCAAGAAAGGTAGAATAATGAGTATTTTAAGTTAAGCTACGCACTGGATGTGTTAGAGTTCACAGGTAAGTAGGATTGAAGTGTGCATGAGTGTGCATGAATTTATACTGTATTGTGTATAAGGGAATGAATGATCTGTCATTGCAGCGTGTATTTGTGTTTATTGTGTGTGTGTCATTGATGTGTGTCATTGACTGACAAGGGATTCCCCAAATTGCCTACGGGCGTTGGGCAATCCGGATGAGTAAAATTGGCAGGGAATAATGAGAATGTTATGGAGAGCATGTGTGGACAGGGCTTTAAAACAAGTGTTCAATTACATCCCCACATTAACGGCTCTCCAGATGTAGCAAGGGAGAATGGGAGTGAAAGTCAAAAATAATAGGCTGTCAACCGACCGGGTGTTTATTCAACGGCATGGCCGGGGCTTGTATTTGGCCGATTTGGGATGGCAGAATGCGTTGAATGAAGACAAGAATGACATGTGATGCTGACATGAGTCCAATCGGAAGAATGGATGGTTATGGTTTCACCGGTCCGTTTATCTGTCTGTCTGTCCGGACACAGAGCTCTTGGGGAGAGCCAGAATGGGTTGGGTTGACCAAGATGAATGTGGACAATATATTAATTGTTTATATTAATCTATTAATCTCTGTATATTAATCTGTAAAAATATATTAATCTCTGTGTGTGTGTGTCCGTATTTGTCTGGCTTTCTGGCTGTCTATGGAGTCATGTCTCTGAACACTGATTTTGAGGGAGTTGCTGGTGCGGACCAAAGCGGTGTCCGCGGTATCTACTGGGGGTCGAATGTCACTCCCTCAGTGTCTGAGAACTTGTCGTTCGGCAGTGTCGAAAGACAGGTTCGATTGTCGGTCTGTCTGCTTGATTTCCGGGTCTCACTCTGAGTATATGGTCGTTTTCGGTTTTGTGCTTTAATGAGGGTTGATTTGACTTCCCTGAAAGGGGGACAATAAATATTTGGTGTTAGCTGTTGTCATTTCGGATGTTTGCAGTTGTAATGTGGAGCCAGTCTGTCTGTCCAACTGGGTGTGTCTGACTGCGTCTGCAGATATGGATCAAGGAGGAGCAGTTTCTGCGGCGTTTGTTATGATGTTGAATGTCATTCACTGTGTCTGCTGACGTGTCGTGTGACTATGGGGACTATGATGGTGTGTCCTGGCGGGAAGAATCGTGGCAGCCTACAGAGTTGAATGGAATGGCCTCTGTGAGACCATCCTGTTAGTACGTTGGGGGTTCGTCTGTCTGTCTGTCTGTGAATGGAAATTGAACTGGACTTCGACAGAAGGCAGGTGGGTGGTCACCTGCTGTAAATTGTGGTGGAACATTTGTGACGTTCCCTAATACGAGGGGACGAATTGGTTTGTAAATGTGTTGTGCAGGTACTTTCTCTGTAGGTAGCCAAATTCTATTGTTGTCAAGTCTCATGTAACCTTGGTTAACGTATATCTACGGACAAGAGCTGCACTTTATTTTAGTAAGTGACTGGGAAAGTTTGTTTTAAAAGGTGCCAGCGGAGTTGTTTAGAGTTATGGAGGTCACAACTCGCTGGAACCTCTTTGTTTATGTTTGGCTGACTTACATTGACTAGTATATGGGAAAAAGGGGACTGAAAATGCTTTGATTTTTTCGTGGATTGCCCATTGGGTATGCTTAGGATTTAATAGAGTGGTGGAGTTCTGTGAAATATGATGACGTTGTCTTATGGACACTTTGTGAGTGACTAGACACGTGCCTGGAAGGGGAAATTGTATTCATAACTCATGTGGGTTGTGTCTTAAGAAAAGGTTTAAAGTAAGTGTGAAGAAGGTCATGGAAAGTGCGAAGATGTTAAAGAAAAGTCGAATTAGATGGATCATTTGTCAATGACAAGTGACTTTGCAAGGTTTGCTAAGAAAGGGAGGGGAAAAGATTATAAAAGTTGATGGAAAAGACGGGAAATAAAGAAAAGTGGTTAGTTATGGACTGTTGTTTTGTGATAAGAAGGTGATTGGGGGCTGGTGAAGATTGGATCACGGCTCTGCAGACCAGGTGAACAGAACTCCACCAGGAGTGGGTATATGGGAATCACACCAATTAAATTATTGCTCAAAGGGAGGTGATAGAGCAAAATAAAAAAGATTGTCATGTGGACCGCAAGGCTAACCCCGCTCTTGCAGGGAAATGGTTTTGGGAGGCTAGTTATTTTTCAGATAATTTTTCCAGTGGGTTTATACTGATGTGAAATTCGCGTATCTAGGAAGGAAAGGAAAAAATTGTCCAGGTATTGATAGGATAACAGTGAAATTTTGAAGTGAAGTGAAGGATAACAGTGAAGAGTTAGTGTGTTCGTTGCGATTTTTGGGAATGGCAGGGTACTGTCGTACATGGATGATGGACCGACTGCGGAAAACGCCAGTAAGGCGTCGATACAATGTTGAACACCGAACGGTCCATGTGTTGGACAACAATGAAGGGTTCATAATTAATTTGGCACCTCAAGACAGACGTTCCGACATCCGCACCTACAGAGTTCGATGTAATACAATTACAAGCCGCGGCCTCAAACGTAGAACATCAAAAATTGGATTAAATTGGGAGCTCAGTGCCCCGCAGAAGGACAAATGTGGACGATTAATGACAAACCCGTGGCACCGCGAGCTTTATTGCCATGGTTGGCACGCATGGCGCATCCAAATGGCCATGTGTGCCATAGGGGGGTGAGGTGATGAGGCAGGTCACTTCCACCTGGGCAGCACCAGGCCTTTCGACTGCGGTTACCATGGTCTGTCGCTCGTGCGCTATATGTCAACGGTATCAGCGCCAGTGGATATGGCAGCCCTTGAATTACCTATCATGGATGACATGTTTTTAAAGTTTTGCATAGGTCTATCCCATGTGGCACGCAGCATACATGAACGCGTTCGGGAGGCCCTACCGGAGCCAACAAGCAAGCCTATCCACACCGTCGAGGCAGGAGATTACGTGCTGGTGAAGCATTTCACCCGTAAGACTGCGCTCGAACAAAGTTGGACGCGGCCATACCAAGTTCTTCTGATCACACCAACAGCGGTGTTTTGGTGAGGGCAAGTCGTCCTGGGTACATGCCACACATTGTAAGTTGGCCATACCCACAAACACAGACACCTCAAACGCACCACCACAGATCGAGGATGCTGCACCACCGCCTGTTAGGGGTGGCAATCACATTTAGTTTAATATACCGCTTCAGGCTAAAACAGGTGTCTGCAACAGGTGCATGGGATGCTAAAAGAGGACATTGGATTGACTTTAAATTGAAATGAAAATTGAAAGGGTGGATTAGGAAAATGAGTTTGTTCAAATAATCGTGGCATCTGTGGGATGCAACAATTTTGTGCCAGAATGGTGTATGGGAGCCGTCATCTGGGAAGCGTCGTTAAATGGCAGTAGGTTTAGACAGGTTTTGCTGCCCTCAGTCGTTTGAAGCAAGCGCCACGACAAGGCGGCGCACCAATAGTAAACATGGCCAGGCCGGGTTACAAATGGGGAAAGGACTCGAACAATTTAACCACGCATGTATTATTGAACAGCGGCACTACTCTATTACTACAATGTGAATTCATGACCTCCCCCTACGATGATAGGCCACCATGCATTTCACACATATTAATTCCGCACCCACGGATCGAAAGCAAGAAAAAGCCAAAGGAAAATACGTATTGGACAGTGACCCGTGCAATGGCGGAGGTACAGAACCGATCACGGTGTTGGATGTGTATGCATTTTCCCCACACCAGTACGACAGGGATAGAAATGGTAGTGCTACCCCTGTCCCTACGAGATATGTGCTCAGGACCCTTGCGTACCCCATGTCTGACCACAACCTTGGAACTGATAGGCCCAAATCTACCCAGCAGTGTGTTCCCGGGAGTTTCGATATACCCCACCCATTAAGCAGGCTTTGTTAGACAAACCACCTGATCCAGTCTGGGTGACAGAGCAAAAGGGACGGGTGTGTCTTATAGGAAAGGGACACGTTCAGATGGGAACCTCGGAATGTACCCATACCCTGCCATCCGACACCAGATGGAGAGAAAAGGGAGGCCCCCTTGTAATAACCATAGATGACCAAGCCCAGCATAACGTAACCAAGCTAACCATATCTTGGGGAACACCAAGCGCCACCCGCGTTGAGATCGGTAAATGCATGGCCTCGGCCCTTATCCCACCCCATGGAGTAATGTTTATTTGCGGAAATAAAGCATATCCATACCTACCCGAACAGTGGGGAGGGACTTGTTATCTGGGATCCATTTTTCGCAAGGTAAATTTGGTAAATCATGTATTATTAGATGTAGGGAAGATGATTAAAAGGAAGGTATTTTCGGAAATTAGTGAAAGTAAATATGGCATTTGAATTTCCAGACACGACACAGGAAATGCGGCTATGAATAAGCCAACCATCTGAGAGATAAGGTAACTAAATGCCAATTAGTGGGACGGGGGGCTAGGAATTAATCATGGTGTGTGTAAGAAAGTATTTTTCAGGATGGACGATGAAGAAATCGCCGGTGGAAAACCATGATCTTGACCACAGAGGCCGTCGATCTGAATGGGTCCTTCAACAAGGCAGATGTGACCAGCGCTTCAGAATTTTGTATTGATTTTTGTGATGACTGTGAAAATCCCTTGTGGGAACTGGCTACTGGCTGATGCCTGCATCGATGTTTGTGATGATTGTAATACTTGTGTTGAAAATCCCTTGCGTGTACTGGCTAACGCCTCTTATGTATTATGAATGATTGGCAAATAGATAGTCTCGCATTAGTAATGGAACGAATTGGAAACGAAACCTGAATCGCAGAACTACAATTGGAAAACGAATTAATGCATATGCGAACGATGGTGATGCAGAATCAAGTGGTTTTGGATATGTTGTTGGCAGAAAAGGAAGGAGTATATGGGGTGATCGATGAACCTATTTGATGCTTGGGATTCTGATAATGATTATGATTTTAGTTGGGATGATTTAACCTGTGATTTAGAAAGTGTAGGTTCTTTTAAAAGTTATTGCTATTATACCAGCAGTGAGGAGCGGATAGCAAACATGTATCCGGGAGAACCACCCTCACCACCACTTACACCACCCAGCAAATCACATTCACAGGGCTTGATGGCATTTAACGTCGATTGTTTGCCCTGATTCGCGAGGACCTCACTTGCATAAAGAGGGCCCCTTAATCTGGCTGGCAACCGGGTCGCACCTATGCCGCAGCGAGGGTGGATTCGGAATCTGGCGGGCGGCAGCAATCTCTTAAACCAGGCGCCGTCGTCGCGAATTATGGCTAACAATTTATGCGTTGAATGTTAGACGACCAGTTAGGGCCGATATCTTTCTTGAGCATGCGTGACGCTATGTCGTGCCTAGCATGTGACTAATTGGGATGCTAATCACTTTGTATACGGTGTCTTTCCAAGGAGTTGTCTTGTAAAGACAAAGGGAGGAACTGTCAGCCATTAGGGTTTAAACCCCATGACTCAATTGAGTATAACATCTGAAATTATATATCGTGCTTCTGAAAAACTGATTTGAACTCAGCTGCAGGCAGAGGCGAGTGGACAAAAAGTGGTTTCGAGGCTCGACGTGCAGGGTGGATCCTTAGCCCAGTAAATTAGTCCTTGAATTATGTGCCAAACAGTAGATAAAATGTTCGCGACCCACGTACAGGAAAACATGGCTCCAAATGCCTCCTTCACGAAGGGAATAATTAATTATATATCTTTGTAGTTTCAGTATGTCTCCTAAAGCAAGGACGTAACCTAACACCTCGGAAGAAATATAGACATTACATATACTTGATTGTAATGGTATTCGGCATGTGTATCCAATCATTCATCTACCATTTAGCCTAGTGTATAAGAATATTTACTTCGGCCTGCGCTCGGGTCTGATATGTTTAGATAGATAGCCAAAAAAGCGTAGCCTATCATTATGCTTACATCTTGTTGTCTAAATTTGACCTTCTATAGGACGGGACAATGGGAGATGTTGTCCTTATGGCCTTGTAGTGCTATGTCTTTAGCGCAGATTCTTGTCTAATATTTTGCTATAAATGAAATGCCTTTCCACTTATTTTTCAGCGAGTGTCTTGAGGAATTGTCCGCTGCGTGTAGGCGGTACATTCTCGAGCCTCGCTCCACACGTGTGTATATAATCGATTTTATTAAACATTGTTGTTCTTCTTCCTCTGATTCTTCTTCTTCTTCCTTCCCTTGAGGTCTTCGATCTCGACACTTGTATTAGTGTGGAAAAACCACTTTTCGCACTTGTGTTAGTGTTGAAAAACCACTTTTCGCACTTGTGTTAGTGTTGAAAAACCACTTTTCGCACTTGTGTTAGTGTTGAAAAACCACTTTTCGCACTTGTGTTGGTGCAGGAAACCACTTTTGCACTTGTATTAGTGTTGAAAAAACACTTTTCGCACTTGTGTTAATGTTGAAAAACCACTTTTCGCACTTGTGTTAGTGTTGAAAAACCACTTTTCGCACTTGTGTTAGTGTTGAAAAACCACTTTTCGCACTTGTGTTGGTGCAGGAAACCACTTTTGCACTTGTATTAGTGTGGAAAAAACACTTTTTGCACTTGTGATAGTGTTGAAAAACCACTTTTAGCACTTGTGTTAGTGTTGAAAAACCACTTTTCGCACTTGTGTTGGTGCAGGAAACCACTTTTGCACTTGTATTAGTGTGGAAAAAACACTTTTCGCACTTGTGTTAGTGTTGAAAAACCACTTTTCGCACTTGTGTTAGTGTTGAAAAACCACTTTTCGCACTTGTGTTGGTGCAGGAAACCACTTTTGCACTTGTATTAGTGTGGAAAAAACACTTTTCGCACTTGTGTTAGTGTTGAAAAACCACTTTTCGCACTTGTGTTCGTGTTGAAAAACCACTTTTCGCACATGTGTTGGTGCAGGAAACCACTTTTGCACTTGTATTAGTGTGGAAAAACCACTTTTTGCACTTGTGTTAGTGTTGAAAAGCCACTTTTCGCACTTGTGTTCGTGTTGAAAAACCACTTTTCGCACTTGTGTTGGTGCAGGAAACCACTTTTGCACTTGTATTAGTGTGGAAAAACCACTTTTCACACTTGTGTTAGTGTTGAAAAACAACTTTTCGCACTTGTGTTAGTGTTGTAAAACCACTTTTCGCACTTGTGTTAGTGTTGAAAAACCACTTTTCGCATTTGTGTTGGTGCAGGAAACCACTTTTGCACTTGTATTAGTGTGGAAAAAACACTTTTCGCACTTGTGGTAGTGTTGAAAAACCACTTTTCGCACTTGTGTTGGTGTTGAAAAACCACTTTTCGCACTTGTGTTAGTGTTGAAAAACCACTTTTCGCACTTGTGTTGGTGCAGGAAACCACTTTTGCACTTGTATTAGTGTGGAAAAACTACTTTTCGCACTTGTGTTAGTGTTGAAAAGCCACTTTTTGCACTTGTGTTAGTGTTGAAAAACCACTTTTCGCACTTGTGTTGGTGCAGGAAACCACTTTTGCACTTATATTAGTGTGGAAAAAACACTTTTTGCACTTGTGATAGTGTTGAAAAACCACTTTTCGCACTTGTGTTAGTGTTGAAAAACCACTTTTCGCACTTGTGTTAGTGTTGAAAAACCACTTTTCGCACTTGTGTTAGTGTTGAAAAACCACTTTTCGCACTTGTGTTAGTGTTGAAAAACCACTTTTCGCACTTGTGTTAGTGTTGAAAAACCACTTTTCGCACTTGTGTTAGTGTTGAAAAACCACTTTTCGCACTTGTGTTGGTGCAGGAAACCACTTTTGCACTTGTATTAGTGTGGAAAAAACACTTTTCGCACTTGTGTTAATGTTGAAAAACCACTTTTTGCACTTGTGTTAGTGTTGAAAAACCACTTTTCGCACTTGTGTTAGTGTTGAAAAACCACTTTTCGCACTTGTGTTAGTGTTGAAAAACCACTTTTCGCACTTGTGTTGGTGCAGGAAACCACTTTTGCACTTGTATTAGTGTGGAAAAAACACTTTTTGCACTTGTGATAGTGTTGAAAAACCACTTTTAGCACTTGTGTTAGTGTTGAAAAACCACTTTTCGCACTTGTGTTGGTGCAGGAAACCACTTTTGTACTTGTATTAGTTTGGAAAAAACACTTTTCGCACTTGTGTTAGTGTTGAAAAACCACTTTTCGCACTTGTGTTAGTGTTGAAAAACCACTTTTCGCACTTGTGTTGGTGCAGGAAACCACTTTTGCACTTGTATTAGTGTGGCAAAAACACTTTTCGCACTTGTGTTAGTGTTGAAAAACCACTTTTCGCACTTGTGTTAGTGTTGAAAAACCACTTTTCGCACTTGTGTTGGTGCAGGAAACCACTTTTGCACTTGTATTAGTGTGGAAAAACCACTTTTTGCACTTGTGTTAGTGTTGAAAAGCCACTTTTCGCACTTGTGTTAGTGTTGAAAAACCACTTTTCGCACTTGTGTTGGTGCAGGAAACCACTTTTGCACTTGTATTAGTGTGGAAAAACCACTTTTCACTCTTGTGTTAGTGTTGAAAAACAACTTTTCGCACTTGTGTTAGTGTTGTAAAACCACTTTTCGCACTTGTGTTAGTGTTGAAAAACCACTTTTCGCATTTGTGTTGGTGCAGGAAACCACTTTTGCACTTGTATTAGTGTGGAAAAAACACTTTTCGCGCTTGTGTTAGTGTTGAAAAACCACTTTTTGCACTTGTGTTAGTGTTGTAAAACCACTTTTCGCACTTGTGTTGGTGCAGGAAACCACTTTTGCACTTGTATTAGTGTGGAAAAACCACTTTTCACACTTGTGTTAGTGTTGAAAAACAACTTTTCGCACTGGTGTTAGTGTTGTAAAACCACTTTTCGCACTTGTGTTAGTGTTGAAAAACCACTTTTCGCATTTGTGTTGGTGCAGGAAACCACTTTTGCACTTGTATTAGTGTGGAAAAAACACTTTTCGCACTTGTGTTAGTGTTGAAAAGCCACTTTTTGCACTTGTGTTAGTGTTGTAAAACCACTTTTCGCACTTGTGTTGGTGCAGGAAACCACTTTTGCACTTGTATTAGTGTGGAAAAAAGACTTTTTGCACTTGTGATAGTGTTGAAAAACCACTTTTCGCACTTTTGTTAGTGTTGAAAAACCACTTTTCGCACTTGTGTTGGTGCAGGAAACCACTTTTGCACTTGTATTAGTGTGGAAAAACCACTTTTCGCACTTGTGTTAGTGTTGAAAAACCACTTTTCGCACTTGTGTTAGTGTTGAAAAACCACTTTTCGCACTTGTGTTAGTGTTGAAAAACCACTTTTCGCACTTGTGTTGGTGCAGGAAACCACTTTTGCACTTGTATTAGTGTGGAAAAAACACTTTTCGCACTTGTGTTAATGTTGAAAAACCACTTTTTGCACTTGTGTTAGTGTTGAAAAACCACTTTTCGCACTTGTGTTAGTGTTGAAAAACCACTTTTCGCACATGTGTTGGTGCAGGAAACCACTTTTGCACTTGTATTAGTGTGGAAAACCACTTTTTGCACTTGTGTTAGTGTTGAAAAGCCACTTTTCGCACTTGTGTTAGTGTTGAAAAACCACTTTTCGCACTTGTGTTGGTGCAGGAAACCACTTTTGCACTTGTATTAGTGTGGAAAAACCACTTTTCACACTTGTGTTAGTGTTGAAAAACAACTTTTCGCACTTGTGTTAGTGTTGTAAAACCACTTTTCGCACTTGTGTTAGTGTTGAAAAACCACTTTTCGCATTTGTGTTGGTGCAGGAAACCACTTTTGCACTTGTATTAGTGTGGAAAAAACACTTTTCGCACTTGTGTTAGTGTTGAAAAACCACTTTTCGCACTTGTGTTGGTGTTGAAAAAACACTTTTCGCACTTGTGTTAGTGTTGAAAAACCACTTTTCGCACTTGTGTTGGTGCAGGAAACCACTTTTGCACTTGTATTAGTGTGGAAAACCACTTTTCGCACTTGTGTTAGTGTTGAAAAGCCACTTTTCACACTTGTGTTAGTGTTGTAAAACCACTTTTCGCACTTGTGTTGGTGCAGGAAACCACTTTTGCACTTGTATTAGTGTGGAAAAACCACTTTTCGCACTTGTGTTAGTGTTGAAAAGCCACTTTTCGCACTTGTGTTAGTGTTGTAAAACCACTTTTCGCACTTGTGTTGGTGCAGGAATCCACTTTTGCACTTGTATTAGTGTGGAAAAACCACTTTTCGCACTTGTGTTAGTGTTGAAAAACCACTTTTCGCACTTGTGTTAGTGTTGAAAAACCACTTTTCGCACTTCTGTTGGTGCAGGAAACCACTTTTGCACTTGTATTAGTGTGGAAAAAACACTTTTCGCACTTGTGTTAATGTTGAAAAACCAATTTTCGCACTTGTGTTAGTGTTGAAAAACCACTTTTCGCACTTGTGTTAGTGTTGAAAAACCACTTTTCGCACTTGTGTTGGTGCAGGAAACCACTTTTGCACTTGTATTAGTGTGGAAAAAACACTTTTTGCACTTGTGATAGTGTTGAAAAACCACTTTTAGCACTTGTGTTAGTGTTGAAAAACCACTTTTCGCACTTGTGTTGGTGCAGGAAACCACTTTTGCACTTGTATTAGTGTGGAAAAAACACTTTTCGCACTTGTGTTAGTGTTGAAAAACCACTTTTCGCACTTGTGTTAGTGTTGAAAAACCACTTTTCGCACTTGTGTTGGTGCAGGAAACCACTTTTGCACTTGTATTAGTGTGGCAAAAACACTTTTCGCACTTGTGTTAGTGTTGAAAAACCACTTTTTGCACTTGTGTTAGTGTTGAAAAACCACTTTTCGCACTTGTGTTGGTGCAGGAAACCACTTTTGCACTTGTATTAGTGTGGAAAAACCACTTTTTGCACTTGTGGTAGTGTTGAAAAGCCACTTTTCGCACTTGTGTTGGTGCAGGAAACCACTTTTGCACTTGTATTAGTGTGGAAAAACCACTTTTCGCACTTGTGTTAGTGTTGAAAAACCACTTTTCACACTTGTGTTGGTGCAGGAAACCACTTTTGCACTTGTATTAGTGTGGAAAAACCACTTTTTGCACTTGTGTTAGTGTTGAAAAGCCACTTTTCGCACTTGTGTTAGTGTTGAAAAACCACTTTTCGCACTTGTGTTGGTGCAGGAAACCACTTTTGCACTTGTATTAGTGTGGAAAAACCACTTTTCGCACTTGTGTTAGTGTTGAAAAACCACTTTTCACACTTGTGTTGGTGCAGGAAACCACTTTTGCACTTGTATTAGTGTGGAAAAAACACTTTTCGCACTTGTGTTAGTGTTGAAAAATCACTTTTCGCACTTGTGTTAGTGTTGAAAAACCACTTTTCGCACTTGTGTTAGTGTTGAAAAACCACTTTTCGCACTTGTGTTGGTGCAGGAAACCACTTTTGCACTTGTATTAGTGTGGAAAAACCACTTTTCGCACTTGTGTTAGTGTCGAAAAGCCACTTTTTGCACTTGTGTTAGTGTTGTAAAACCACTTTTCGCACTTGTGTTGGTGCAGGAAACCACTTTTGCACTTGTATTAGTGTGGAAAAAAGACTTTTTGCACTTGTGATAGTGTTGAAAAACCACTTTTCGCACTTTTGTTAGTGTTGAAAAACCACTTTTCACACTTGTGTTGGTGCAGGAAACCACTTTTGCACTTGTATTAGTGTGGAAAAACCACTTTTCGCATTTGTGTTAGTGTTGAAAAACCACTTTTCGCACTTGTGTTAGTGTTGAAAAACCACTTTTCGCACTTGTGTTAGTGTTGAAAAACCACTTTTCGCACTTGTGTTGGTGCAGGAAACCACTTTTGCACTTGTATTAGTGTGGAAAAAACACTTTTCGCACTTGTGTTAATGTTGAAAAACCACTTTTCGCACTTGTGTTAGTGTTGAAAAACCACTTTTCGCACTTGTGTTCGTGTTGAAAAACCACTTTTCGCACTTGTGTTGGTGCAGGAAACCACTTTTGCACTTGTATTAGTGTGGAAAAAACACTTTTTGCACTTGTGATAGTGTTGAAAAACCACTTTTCGCACTTGTGTTAGTGTTGAAAAACCACTTTTCGCACTTGTGTTGGTGCAGGAAACCACTTTTGCACTTGTATTAGTGTGGAAAAAACACTTTTCGCACTTGTGTTAGTGTTGAAAAACCACTTTTCGCACATGTGTTGGTGCAGGAAACCACTTTTGCGCTTGTATTAGTGTGGAAAAACCACTTTTTGCACTTGTGTTAGTGTTGAAAAGCCACTTTTCGCACTTGTGTTAGTGTTGAAAAACCACTTTTCGCACTTGTGTTGGTGCAGGAAACCACTTTTGCACTTGTATTAGTGTGGAAAAACCACTTTTCGCACTTGTGTTAGTGTTGAAAAACCACTTTTCGCACTTGTGTTAGTGTTGAAAAACCACTTTTCGCACTTGTGTTAGTGTTGAAAAACCACTTTTCGCACTTGTGTTAGTGTTGAAAAACCACTTTTCGCACTTGTGTTAGTGTTGAAAAACCACTTTTCGCACTTGTGTTGGTGCAGGAAACCACTTTTGCACTTGTATTAGTGTGGAAAAACCACTTTTCGCACTTGTGTTAGTGTCGAAAAGCCACTTTTTGCACTTGTGTTAGTGTTGTAAAACCACTTTTCGCACTTGTGTTGGTGCAGGAAACCACTTTTGCACTTGTATTAGTGTGGAAAAAAGACTTTTTGCACTTGTGATAGTGTTGAAAAACCACTTTTCGCACTTTTGTTAGTGTTGAAAAACCACTTTTCGCACTTGTGTTGGTGCAGGAAACCACTTTTGCACTTGTATTAGTGTGGAAAAACCACTTTTCGCATTTGTGTTAGTGTTGAAAAACCACTTTTCGCACTTGTGTTAGTGTTGAAAAACCACTTTTTGCACTTGTGTTAGTGTTGAAAAACCACTTTTCGCACTTGTGTTGGTGCAGGAAACCACTTTTGCACTTGTATTAGTGTGGAAAAAACACTTTTCGCACTTGTGTTAATGTTGAAAAACCACTTTTCGCACTTGTGTTAGTGTTGAAAAACCACTTTTCGCACTTGTGTTCGTGTTGAAAAACCACTTTTCGCACTTGTGTTGGTGCAGGAAACCACTTTTGCACTTGTATTAGTGTGGAAAAAACACTTTTTGCACTTGTGATAGTGTTGAAAAACCACTTTTCGCACTTGTGTTAGTGTTGAAAAACCACTTTTCGCACTTGTGTTGGTGCAGGAAACCACTTTTGCACTTGTATTAGTGTGGAAAAAACACTTTTCGCACTTGTGTTAGTGTTGAAAAACCACTTTTCGCACATGTGTTGGTGCAGGAAACCACTTTTGCGCTTGTATTAGTGTGGAAAAACCACTTTTTGCACTTGTGTTAGTGTTGAAAAGCCACTTTTCGCACTTGTGTTAGTGTTGAAAAACCACTTTTCGCACTTGTGTTGGTGCAGGAAACCACTTTTGCACTTGTATTAGTGTGGAAAAACCACTTTTCACACTTGTGTTAGTGTTGAAAAACAACTTTTCGCACTTGTGTTAGTGTTGTAAAACCACTTTTCGCACTTGTGTTAGTGTTGAAAAACCACATTTCGCATTTGTGTTGGTGCAGGAAACCACTTTTGCACTTGTATTAGTGTGGAAAAAACACTTTTCGCACTTGTGTTAGTGTTGAAAAACCACTTTTCGCACTTGTGTTGGTGTTGAAAAAACACTTTTCGCACTTGTGTTAGTGTTGAAAAACCACTTTTCGCACTTGTGTTGGTGCAGGAAACCACTTTTGCACTTGTATTAGTGTGGAAAAACCACTTTTCGCACTTGTGTTAGTGTTGAAAAGCCACTTTTCGCACTTGTGTTAGTGTTGTAAAACCACTTTTCGCACTTGTGTTGGTGCAGGAAACCACTTTTGCACTTGTATTAGTGTGGAAAAACCACTTTTCGCACTTGTGTTAGTGTTGAAAAGCCACTTTTCGCACTTGTGTTAGTGTTGTAAAACCACTTTTCGCACTTGTGTTAGTGTTGAAAAGCCACTTTTCGCACTTGTGTTAGTGTTGTAAAACCACTTTTCGCACTTGTGTTGGTGCAGGAAACCACTTTTGCACTTGTATTAGTGTGGAAAAACCACTTTTCGCACTTGTGTTAGTGTTGAAAAACCACTTTTCGCACTTGTGTTAGTGTTGAAAAACCACTTTTCGCACTTGTGTTAGTGTTGAAAAACCACTTTTCGCACTTGTGTTGGTGCAGGAAACCACTTTTGCACTTGTATTAGTGTTGAAAAAACACTTTTCGCACTTGTGTTAATGTTGAAAAACCACTTTTCGCACTTGTGTTAGTGTTGAAAAACCACTTTTCGCACTTGTGTTAGTGTTGAAAAACCACTTTTCGCACTTGTGTTGGTGCAGGAAACCACTTTTGCACTTGTATTAGTGTGAAAAAAAACACTTTTTGCACTTGTGATAGTGTCGAAAAGCCACTTTTTGCACTTGTGTTAGTGTTGTAAAACCACTTTTCGCACTTGTGTTAGTGTTGAAAAACCACTTTTCGCACTTGTGTTAGTGTTGAAAAACCACTTTTCGCACTTGTGTTAGTGTTGTAAAACCACTTTTCGCACTTGTGTTGGTGCAGGAAACCACTTTTGCACTTGTATTAGTGTTGAAAAACCACTTTTCGCACTTGTGTTAGTGTTGAAAAACCACTTTTCGCACTTGTGTTGGTGCAGGAAACCACTTTTGCACTTGTATTAGTGTGGAAAAAACACTTTTTGCAC
Source organism: Myxine glutinosa (assembly GCF_964187855.1). Lineage (NCBI taxonomy): Eukaryota > Metazoa > Chordata > Myxini > Myxiniformes > Myxinidae > Myxine > Myxine glutinosa. The sequence continues at coordinate 99,705 of NW_027616858.1, read as the reverse complement.
TTGTGATAGTGTCGAAAAGCCACTTTTTGCACTTGTGTTAGTGTTGTAAAACCACTTTTCGCACTTGTGTTGGTGCAGGAAACCACTTTTGCACTTGTATTAGTGTGGAAAAAAGACTTTTTGCACTTGTGATAGTGTTGAAAAACCACTTTTCGCACTTTTGTTAGTGTTGGAAAACCACTTTTCGCACTTGTGTTGGTGCAGGAAACCACTTTTGCACTTGTATTAGTGGGAAAAACCACTTTTCGCATTTGTGTTAGTGTTGAAAAACCACTTTTCGCACTTGTGTTAGTGTTGAAAAACCACTTTTCGCACTTGTGTTAGTGTTGAAAAACCACTTTTCGCACTTGTGTTGGTGCAGGAAACCACTTTTGCACTTGTATTAGTGTGGAAAAAACACTTTTCGCACTTGTGTTAATGTTGAAAAACCACTTTTCGCACTTGTGTTAGTGTTGAAAAACCACTTTTCGCACTTGTGTTAGTGTTGAAAAACCACTTTTCGCACTTGTGTTGGTGCAGGAAACCACTTTTGCACTTGTATTAGTGTGGAAAAAACACTTTTTGCACTTGTGATAGTGTTGAAAAACCACTTTTAGCACTTGTGTTAGTGTTGAAAAACCACTTTTCGCACTTGTGTTGGTGCAGGAAACCACTTTTGCACTTGTATTAGTGTGGAAAAAACACTTTTCGCACTTGTGTTAGTGTTGAAAAACCACTTTTTGCACTTGTGTTCATGTTGAAAAACCACTTTTCGCACATGTGTTGGTGCAGGAAACCACTTTTGCGCTTGTATTAGTGTGGAAAAACCACTTTTTGCACTTGTGTTAGTGTTGAAAAGCCACTTTTCGCACTTGTGTTAGTGTTGAAAAACCACTTTTCGCACTTGTGTTGGTGCAGGAAACCACTTTTGCACTTGTATTAGTGTGGAAAAACCACTTTTCACACTTGTGTTAGTGTTGAAAAACAACTTTTCGCACTTGTGTTAGTGTTGTAAAACCACTTTTCGCACTTGTGTTAGTGTTGAAAAACCACATTTCGCATTTGTGTTGGTGCAGGAAACCACTTTTGCACTTGTATTAGTGTGGAAAAAACACTTTTCGCACTTGTGTTAGTGTTGAAAAACCACTTTTCGCACTTGTGTTGGTGTTGAAAAAACACTTTTCGCACTTGTGTTAGTGTTGAAAAACCACTTTTCGCACTTGTGTTGGTGCAGGAAACCACTTTTGCACTTGTATTAGTGTGGAAAAAACACTTTTTGCACTTGTGATAGTGTTGAAAAACCACTTTTAGCACTTGTGTTAGTGTTGAAAAACCACTTTTCGCACTTGTGTTGGTGCAGGAAACCACTTTTGCACTTGTATTAGTGTGGAAAAAACACTTTTCGCACTTGTGTTAGTGTTGAAAAACCACTTTTTGCACTTGTGTTAGTGTTGAAAAACCACTTTTCGCACTTGTGTTGGTGCAGGAAACCACTTTTGCACTTGTATTAGTGTGGAAAAACCACTTTTCGCACTTGTGTTAGTGTCGAAAAGCCACTTTTTGCACTTGTGTTAGTGTTGTAAAACCACTTTTCGCACTTGTGTTGGTGCAGGAAACCACTTTTGCACTTGTATTAGTGTGGAAAAAAGACTTTTTGCACTTGTGATAGTGTTGAAAAACCACTTTTCGCACTTTTGTTAGTGTTGAAAAACCACTTTTCGCACTTGTGTTGGTGCAGGAAACCACTTTTGCACTTGTATTAGTGTGGAAAAACCACTTTTCGCATTTGTGTTAGTGTTGAAAAACCACTTTTCGCACTTGTGTTAGTGTTGAAAAACCACTTTTCGCACTTGTGTTAGTGTTGAAAAACCACTTTTCGCACTTGTGTTGGTGCAGGAAACCACTTTTGCACTTGTATTAGTGTGGAAAAAACACTTTTCGCACTTGTGTTAATGTTGAAAAACCACTCTTCGCACTTGTGTTAGTGTTGAAAAACCACTTTTCGCACTTGTGTTAGTGTTGAAAAACCACTTTTCGCACTTGTGTTGGTGCAGGAAACCACTTTTGCACTTGTATTAGTGTGGAAAAAACACTTTTTGCACTTGTGATAGTGTTGAAAAACCACTTTTCGCACTTGTGTTAGTGTTGAAAAACCACTTTTCGCACTTGTGTTGGTGCAGGAAACCACTTTTGCACTTGTATTAGTGTGGAAAAAACACTTTTCGCACTTGTGTTAGTGTTGAAAAACCACTTTTTGCACTTGTGTTCATGTTGAAAAACCACTTTTCGCACATGTGTTGGTGCAGGAAACCACTTTTGCGCTTGTATTAGTGTGGAAAAACCACTTTTTGCACTTGTGTTAGTGTTGAAAAGCCACTTTTCGCACTTGTGTTAGTGTTGAAAAACCACTTTTCGCACTTGTGTTGGTGCAGGAAACCACTTTTGCACTTGTATTAGTGTGGAAAAACCACTTTTCACACTTGTGTTAGTGTTGAAAAACAACTTTTCGCACTTGTGTTAGTGTTGTAAAACCACTTTTCGCACTTGTGTTAGTGTTGAAAAACCACATTTCGCATTTGTGTTGGTGCAGGAAACCACTTTTGCACTTGTATTAGTGTGGAAAAAACACTTTTCGCACTTGTGTTAGTGTTGAAAAACCACTTTTCGCACTTGTGTTGGTGTTGAAAAAACACTTTTCGCACTTGTGTTAGTGTTGAAAAACCACTTTTCGCACTTGTGTTGGTGCAGGAAACCACTTTTGCACTTGTATTAGTGTGGAAAAACCACTTTTCGCACTTGTGTTAGTGTTGAAAAGCCACTTTTCGCACTTGTGTTAGTGTTGTAAAACCCTTTTCGCACTTGTGTTGGTGCAGGAAACCACTTTTGCACTTGTATTAGTGTGGAAAAACCACTTTTCGCACTTGTGTTAGTGTTGAAAAGCCACTTTTCGCACTTGTGTTAGTGTTGTAAAACCACTTTTCGCACTTGTGTTGGTGCAGGAAACCACTTTTGCACTTGTATTAGTGTGGAAAAACCACTTTTCGCACTTGTGTTAGTGTTGAAAAACCACTTTTCGCACTTGTGTTAGTGTTGAAAAACCACTTTTCGCACTTGTGTTAGTGTTGAAAAACCACTTTTCGCACTTGTGTTGGTGCAGGAAACCACTTTTGCACTTGTATTAGTGTTGAAAAAACACTTTTCGCACTTGTGTTAATGTTGAAAAACCACTTTTCGCACTTGTGTTAGTGTTGAAAAACCACTTTTCGCACTTGTGTTAGTGTTGAAAAACCACTTTTCGCACTTGTGTTGGTGCAGGAAACCACTTTTGCACTTGTATTAGTGTGGAAAAAACACTTTTTGCACTTGTGATAGTGTCGAAAAGCCACTTTTTGCACTTGTGTTAGTGTTGTAAAACCACTTTTCGCACTTGTGTTGGTGCAGGAAACCACTTTTGCACTTGTATTAGTGTGGAAAAAAGACTTTTTGCACTTGTGATAGTGTTGAAAAACCACTTTTCGCACTTTTGTTAGTGTTGGAAAACCACTTTTCGCACTTGTGTTGGTGCAGGAAACCACTTTTGCACTTGTATTAGTGGGAAAAACCACTTTTCGCATTTGTGTTAGTGTTGAAAAACCACTTTTCGCACTTGTGTTAGTGTTGAAAAACCACTTTTCGCACTTGTGTTAGTGTTGAAAAACCACTTTTCGCACTTGTGTTGGTGCAGGAAACCACTTTTGCACTTGTATTAGTGTGGAAAAAACACTTTTCGCACTTGTGTTAATGTTGAAAAACCACTTTTCGCACTTGTGTTAGTGTTGAAAAACCACTTTTCGCACTTGTGTTAGTGTTGAAAAACCACTTTTCGCACTTGTGTTGGTGCAGGAAACCACTTTTGCACTTGTATTAGTGTGGAAAAAACACTTTTTGCACTTGTGATAGTGTTGAAAAACCACTTTTAGCACTTGTGTTAGTGTTGAAAAACCACTTTTCGCACTTGTGTTGGTGCAGGAAACCACTTTTGCACTTGTATTAGTGTGGAAAAAACACTTTTCGCACTTGTGTTAGTGTTGAAAAACCACTTTTTGCACTTGTGTTCATGTTGAAAAACCACTTTTCGCACATGTGTTGGTGCAGGAAACCACTTTTGCGCTTGTATTAGTGTGGAAAAACCACTTTTTGCACTTGTGTTAGTGTTGAAAAGCCACTTTTCGCACTTGTGTTAGTGTTGAAAAACCACTTTTCGCACTTGTGTTGGTGCAGGAAACCACTTTTGCACTTGTATTAGTGTGGAAAAACCACTTTTCACACTTGTGTTAGTGTTGAAAAACAACTTTTCGCACTTGTGTTAGTGTTGTAAAACCACTTTTCGCACTTGTGTTAGTGTTGAAAAACCACATTTCGCATTTGTGTTGGTGCAGGAAACCACTTTTGCACTTGTATTAGTGTGGAAAAAACACTTTTCGCACTTGTGTTAGTGTTGAAAAACCACTTTTCGCACTTGTGTTGGTGTTGAAAAAACACTTTTCGCACTTGTGTTAGTGTTGAAAAACCACTTTTCGCACTTGTGTTGGTGCAGGAAACCACTTTTGCACTTGTATTAGTGTGGAAAAACCACTTTTCGCACTTGTGTTAGTGTTGAAAAGCCACTTTTCGCACTTGTGTTAGTGTTGTAAAACCACTTTTCGCACTTGTGTTGGTGCAGGAAACCACTTTTGCACTTGTATTAGTGTGGAAAAAAGACTTTTTGCACTTGTGATAGTGTTGAAAAACCACTTTTCGCACTTTTGTTAGTGTTGGAAAACCACTTTTCGCACTTGTGTTGGTGCAGGAAACCACTTTTGCACTTGTATTAGTGTGGAAAAACCACTTTTCGCATTTGTGTTAGTGTTGAAAAACCACTTTTCGCACTTGTGTTAGTGTTGAAAAACCACTTTTCGCACTTGTGTTAGTGTTGAAAAACCACTTTTCGCACTTGTGTTGGTGCAGGAAACCACTTTTGCACTTGTATTAGTGTGGAAAAAACACTTTTCGCACTTGTGTTAATGTTGAAAAACCACTTTTCGCACTTGTGTTAGTGTTGAAAAACCACTTTTCGCACTTGTGTTAGTGTTGAAAAACCACTTTTCGCACTTGTGTTGGTGCAGGAAACCACTTTTGCACTTGTATTAGTGTGGAAAAAACACTTTTTGCACTTGTGATAGTGTTGAAAAACCACTTTTAGCACTTGTGTTAGTGTTGAAAAACCACTTTTCGCACTTGTGTTGGTGCAGGAAACCACTTTTGCACTTGTATTAGTGTGGAAAAAACACTTTTCGCACTTGTGTTAGTGTTGAAAAACCACTTTTTGCACTTGTGTTCATGTTGAAAAACCACTTTTCGCACATGTGTTGGTGCAGGAAACCACTTTTGCGCTTGTATTAGTGTGGAAAAACCACTTTTTGCACTTGTGTTAGTGTTGAAAAGCCACTTTTCGCACTTGTGTTAGTGTTGAAAAACCACTTTTCGCACTTGTGTTGGTGCAGGAAACCACTTTTGCACTTGTATTAGTGTGGAAAAACCACTTTTCACACTTGTGTTAGTGTTGAAAAACAACTTTTCGCACTTGTGTTAGTGTTGTAAAACCACTTTTCGCACTTGTGTTAGTGTTGAAAAACCACATTTCGCATTTGTGTTGGTGCAGGAAACCACTTTTGCACTTGTATTAGTGTGGAAAAAACACTTTTCGCACTTGTGTTAGTGTTGAAAAACCACTTTTCGCACTTGTGTTGGTGTTGAAAAAACACTTTTCGCACTTGTGTTAGTGTTGAAAAACCACTTTTCGCACTTGTGTTGGTGCAGGAAACCACTTTTGCACTTGTATTAGTGTGGAAAAACCACTTTTCGCACTTGTGTTAGTGTTGAAAAGCCACTTTTCGCACTTGTGTTAGTGTTGTAAAACCACTTTTCGCACTTGTGTTGGTGCAGGAAACCACTTTTGCACTTGTATTAGTGTGGAAAAACCACTTTTCGCACTTGTGTTAGTGTTGAAAAGCCACTTTTCGCACTTGTGTTAGTGTTGTAAAACCACTTTTCGCACTTGTGTTAGTGTTGAAAAGCCACTTTTCGCACTTGTGTTAGTGTTGTAAAACCACTTTTCGCACTTGTGTTGGTGCAGGAAACCACTTTTGCACTTGTATTAGTGTGGAAAAACCACTTTTCGCACTTGTGTTAGTGTTGAAAAACCACTTTTCGCACTTGTGTTAGTGTTGAAAAACCACTTTTCGCACTTGTGTTAGTGTTGAAAAACCACTTTTCGCACTTGTGTTGGTGCAGGAAACCACTTTTGCACTTGTATTAGTGTTGAAAAAACACTTTTCGCACTTGTGTTAATGTTGAAAAACCACTTTTCGCACTTGTGTTAGTGTTGAAAAACCACTTTTCGCACTTGTGTTAGTGTTGAAAAACCACTTTTCGCACTTGTGTTGGTGCAGGAAACCACTTTTGCACTTGTATTAGTGTGAAAAAAAACACTTTTTGCACTTGTGATAGTGTCGAAAAGCCACTTTTTGCACTTGTGTTAGTGTTGTAAAACCACTTTTCGCACTTGTGTTGGTGCAGGAAACCACTTTTGCACTTGTATTAGTGTGGAAAAAAGACTTTTTGCACTTGTGATAGTGTTGAAAAACCACTTTTCGCACTTTTGTTAGTGTTGGAAAACCACTTTTCGCACTTGTGTTGGTGCAGGAAACCACTTTTGCACTTGTATTAGTGTGGAAAAACCACTTTTCGCATTTGTGTTAGTGTTGAAAAACCACTTTTCGCACTTGTGTTAGTGTTGAAAAACCACTTTTCGCACTTGTGTTAGTGTTGAAAAACCACTTTTCGCACTTGTGTTGGTGCAGGAAACCACTTTTGCACTTGTATTAGTGTGGAAAAAACACTTTTCGCACTTGTGTTAATGTTGAAAAACCACTTTTCGCACTTGTGTTAGTGTTGAAAAACCACTTTTCGCACTTGTGTTAGTGTTGAAAAACCACTTTTCGCACTTGTGTTGGTGCAGGAAACCACTTTTGCACTTGTATTAGTGTGGAAAAAACACTTTTTGCACTTGTGATAGTGTTGAAAAACCACTTTTCGCACTTGTGTTAGTGTTGAAAAACCACTTTTCGCACTTGTGTTGGTGCAGGAAACCACTTTTGCACTTGTATTAGTGTGGAAAAAACACTTTTCGCACTTGTGTTAGTGTTGAAAAACCACTTTTTGCACTTGTGTTCATGTTGAAAAACCACTTTTCGCACATGTGTTGGTGCAGGAAACCACTTTTGCGCTTGTATTAGTGTGGAAAAACCACTTTTTGCACTTGTGTTAGTGTTGAAAAGCCACTTTTCGCACTTGTGTTAGTGTTGAAAAACCACTTTTCGCACTTGTGTTGGTGCAGGAAACCACTTTTGCACTTGTATTAGTGTGGAAAAACCACTTTTCACACTTGTGTTAGTGTTGAAAAACAACTTTTCGCACTTGTGTTAGTGTTGTAAAACCACTTTTCGCACTTGTGTTAGTGTTGAAAAACCACATTTCGCATTTGTGTTGGTGCAGGAAACCACTTTTGCACTTGTATTAGTGTGGAAAAAACACTTTTCGCACTTGTGTTAGTGTTGAAAAACCACTTTTCGCACTTGTGTTGGTGTTGAAAAAACACTTTTCGCACTTGTGTTAGTGTTGAAAAACCACTTTTCGCACTTGTGTTGGTGCAGGAAACCACTTTTGCACTTGTATTAGTGTGGAAAAACCACTTTTCGCACTTGTGTTAGTGTTGAAAAGCCACTTCTCGCACTTGTGTTAGTGTTGTAAAACCACTTTTCGCACTTGTGTTGGTGCAGGAAACCACTTTTGCACTTGTATTAGTGTGGAAAAACCACTTTTCGCACTTGTGTTAGTGTTGAAAAGCCACTTTTCGCACTTGTGTTAGTGTTGTAAAACCACTTTTCGCACTTGTGTTGGTGCAGGAAACCACTTTTGCACTTGTGTCAGCCATTAGGGTTTAAACCCCATGACTCAATTGAGTATAACATCTGAAATTATATATCGTGCTTCTGAAAAACTGATTTGAACTCAGCTGCAGGCAGAGGCGAGTGGACAAAAAGTGGTTTCGAGGCTCGACGTGCAGGGTGGATCCTTAGCCCAGTAAATTAGTCCTTGAATTATGTGCCAAACAGTAGATAAAATGTTCGCGACCCACGTACAGGAAAACATGGCGCCAAATGCCTCCTTCACGAAGGGAATAATTAATTATATATCTTTGTAGTTTCAGTATGTCTCCTAAAGCAAGGACGTAACCTAACACCTCGGAAGAAATATAGACATTACATATACTTGATTGTAATGGTATTCGGCATGTGTATCCAATCATTCATCTACCATTTAGCCTAGTGTATAAGAATATTTACTTCGGCCTGCGCTCGGGTCTGATATGTTTAGATAGATAGCCAAAAAAGCGTAGCCTATCATTATGCTTACATCTTGTTGTCTAAATTTGACCTTCTATAGGACGGGACAATGGGAGATGTTGTCCTTATGGCCTTGTAGTGCTATGTCTTTAGCGCAGATTCTTGTCTAATATTTTGCTATAAATGAAATGCCTTTCCACTTATTTTTCAGCGAGTGTCTTGAGGAATTGTCCGCTGCGTGTAGGCGGTACATTCTCGAGCCTCGCTCCACACGTGTGTATATAATCGATTTTATTAAACATTGTTGTTCTTCTTCCTCTGATTCTTCTTCTTCTTCCTTCCCTTGAGGTCTTCGATCTCGACAATTTTGGTGTCAGAAGTGGGATACATCCAAGTGTGCAGACGAGGTGGATCCTCACGTTCCAGGTCGGGAGGGAGGCCTGCCGGCATCTAATTTGGTGGGTACGCATTTTTGCACCTCGAAATTGAAGCCTCCCGCCTTGCTTTGGACACGTGTGGACCTCTGTCGGCTGTACAACTTGGCTTGCATTCCGAACCAAATTTAGTTTAAACCAGAGCAGCAGTGGGTAATGAATCGATTATACAGGGCGCCCGGGACAAGGAGGTAAGCTTCCTGCGTGGGAAGCAGGTAGACCCATATGTGGGTGATAGATAATAGGTATTAAGTTACTCCGGCGTGAGAACTGCGTTTAAGGTTAGGAATCGGGGGGCAACCCGATCTTAGGACTACCAGGAGGGACTAGCCCAAGAAAGGTAGAATAATGAGTATTTTAAGTTAAGCTACGCACTGGATGTGTTAGAGTTCACAGGTAAGTAGGATTGAAGTGTGCATGAGTGTGCATGAATTTATACTGTATTGTGTATAAGGGAATGAATGATCTGTCATTGCAGCGTGTATTTGTGTTTATTGTGTGTGTGTCATTGATGTGTGTCATTGACTGACAAGGGATTCCCCAAATTGCCTACGGGCGTTGGGCAATCCGGATGAGTAAAATTGGCAGGGAATAATGAGAATGTTATGGAGAGCATGTGTGGACAGGGCTTTAAAACAAGTGTTCAATTACATCCCCACATTAACGGCTCTCCAGATGTAGCAAGGGAGAATGGGAGTGAAAGTCAAAAATAATAGGCTGTCAACCGACCGGGTGTTTATTCAACGGCATGGCCGGGGCTTGTATTTGGCCGATTTGGGATGGCAGAATGCGTTGAATGAAGACAAGAATGACATGTGATGCTGACATGAGTCCAATCGGAAGAATGGATGGTTATGGTTTCACCGGTCCGTTTATCTGTCTGTCTGTCCGGACACAGAGCTCTTGGGGAGAGCCAGAATGGGTTGGGTTGACCAAGATGAATGTGGACAATATATTAATTGTTTATATTAATCTATTAATCTCTGTATATTAATCTGTAAAAATATATTAATCTCTGTGTGTGTGTGTCCGTATTTGTCTGGCTTTCTGGCTGTCTATGGAGTCATGTCTCTGAACACTGATTTTGAGGGAGTTGCTGGTGCGGACCAAAGCGGTGTCCGCGGTATCTACTGGGGGTCGAATGTCACTCCCTCAGTGTCTGAGAACTTGTCGTTCGGCAGTGTCGAAAGACAGGTTCGATTGTCGGTCTGTCTGCTTGATTTCCGGGTCTCACTCTGAGTATATGGTCGTTTTCGGTTTTGTGCTTTAATGAGGGTTGATTTGACTTCCCTGAAAGGGGGACAATAAATATTTGGTGTTAGCTGTTGTCATTTCGGATGTTTGCAGTTGTAATGTGGAGCCAGTCTGTCTGTCCAACTGGGTGTGTCTGACTGCGTCTGCAGATATGGATCAAGGAGGAGCAGTTTCTGCGGCGTTTGTTATGATGTTGAATGTCATTCACTGTGTCTGCTGACGTGTCGTGTGACTATGGGGACTATGATGGTGTGTCCTGGCGGGAAGAATCGTGGCAGCCTACAGAGTTGAATGGAATGGCCTCTGTGAGACCATCCTGTTAGTACGTTGGGGGTTCGTCTGTCTGTCTGTCTGTGAATGGAAATTGAACTGGACTTCGACAGAAGGCAGGTGGGTGGTCACCTGCTGTAAATTGTGGTGGAACATTTGTGACGTTCCCTAATACGAGGGGACGAATTGGTTTGTAAATGTGTTGTGCAGGTACTTTCTCTGTAGGTAGCCAAATTCTATTGTTGTCAAGTCTCATGTAACCTTGGTTAACGTATATCTACGGACAAGAGCTGCACTTTATTTTAGTAAGTGACTGGGAAAGTTTGTTTTAAAAGGTGCCAGCGGAGTTGTTTAGAGTTATGGAGGTCACAACTCGCTGGAACCTCTTTGTTTATGTTTGGCTGACTTACATTGACTAGTATATGGGAAAAAGGGGACTGAAAATGCTTTGATTTTTTCGTGGATTGCCCATTGGGTATGCTTAGGATTTAATAGAGTGGTGGAGTTCTGTGAAATATGATGACGTTGTCTTATGGACACTTTGTGAGTGACTAGACACGTGCCTGGAAGGGGAAATTGTATTCATAACTCATGTGGGTTGTGTCTTAAGAAAAGGTTTAAAGTAAGTGTGAAGAAGGTCATGGAAAGTGCGAAGATGTTAAAGAAAAGTCGAATTAGATGGATCATTTGTCAATGACAAGTGACTTTGCAAGGTTTGCTAAGAAAGGGAGGGGAAAAGATTATAAAAGTTGATGGAAAAGACGGGAAATAAAGAAAAGTGGTTAGTTATGGACTGTTGTTTTGTGATAAGAAGGTGATTGGGGGCTGGTGAAGATTGGATCACGGCTCTGCAGACCAGGTGAACAGAACTCCACCAGGAGTGGGTATATGGGAATCACACCAATTAAATTATTGCTCAAAGGGAGGTGATAGAGCAAAATAAAAAAGATTGTCATGTGGACCGCAAGGCTAACCCCGCTCTTGCAGGGAAATGGTTTTGGGAGGCTAGTTATTTTTCAGATAATTTTTCCAGTGGGTTTATACTGATGTGAAATTCGCGTATCTAGGAAGGAAAGGAAAAAATTGTCCAGGTATTGATAGGATAACAGTGAAATTTTGAAGTGAAGTGAAGGATAACAGTGAAGAGTTAGTGTGTTCGTTGCGATTTTTGGGAATGGCAGGGTACTGTCGTACATGGATGATGGACCGACTGCGGAAAACGCCAGTAAGGCGTCGATACAATGTTGAACACCGAACGGTCCATGTGTTGGACAACAATGAAGGGTTCATAATTAATTTGGCACCTCAAGACAGACGTTCCGACATCCGCACCTACAGAGTTCGATGTAATACAATTACAAGCCGCGGCCTCAAACGTAGAACATCAAAAATTGGATTAAATTGGGAGCTCAGTGCCCCGCAGAAGGACAAATGTGGACGATTAATGACAAACCCGTGGCACCGCGAGCTTTATTGCCATGGTTGGCACGCATGGCGCATCCAAATGGCCATGTGTGCCATAGGGGGGTGAGGTGATGAGGCAGGTCACTTCCACCTGGGCAGCACCAGGCCTTTCGACTGCGGTTACCATGGTCTGTCGCTCGTGCGCTATATGTCAACGGTATCAGCGCCAGTGGATATGGCAGCCCTTGAATTACCTATCATGGATGACATGTTTTTAAAGTTTTGCATAGGTCTATCCCATGTGGCACGCAGCATACATGAACGCGTTCGGGAGGCCCTACCGGAGCCAACAAGCAAGCCTATCCACACCGTCGAGGCAGGAGATTACGTGCTGGTGAAGCATTTCACCCGTAAGACTGCGCTCGAACAAAGTTGGACGCGGCCATACCAAGTTCTTCTGATCACACCAACAGCGGTGTTTTGGTGAGGGCAAGTCGTCCTGGGTACATGCCACACATTGTAAGTTGGCCATACCCACAAACACAGACACCTCAAACGCACCACCACAGATCGAGGATGCTGCACCACCGCCTGTTAGGGGTGGCAATCACATTTAGTTTAATATACCGCTTCAGGCTAAAACAGGTGTCTGCAACAGGTGCATGGGATGCTAAAAGAGGACATTGGATTGACTTTAAATTGAAATGAAAATTGAAAGGGTGGATTAGGAAAATGAGTTTGTTCAAATAATCGTGGCATCTGTGGGATGCAACAATTTTGTGCCAGAATGGTGTATGGGAGCCGTCATCTGGGAAGCGTCGTTAAATGGCAGTAGGTTTAGACAGGTTTTGCTGCCCTCAGTCGTTTGAAGCAAGCGCCACGACAAGGCGGCGCACCAATAGTAAACATGGCCAGGCCGGGTTACAAATGGGGAAAGGACTCAAACAATTTAACCACGCATGTATTATTGAACAGCGGCACTACTCTATTACTACAATGTGAATTCATGACCTCCCCCTACGATGATAGGCCACCATGCATTTCACACATATTAATTCCGCACCCACGGATCGAAAGCAAGAAAAAGCCAAAGGAAAATACGTATTGGACAGTGACCCGTGCAATGGCGGAGGTACAGAACCGATCACGGTGTTGGATGTGTATGCATTTTCCCCACACCAGTACGACAGGGATAGAAATGGTAGTGCTACCCCTGTCCCTACGAGATATGTGCTCAGGACCCTTGCGTACCCCATGTCTGACCACAACCTTGGAACTGATAGGCCCAAATCTACCCAGCAGTGTGTTCCCGGGAGTTTCGATATACCCCACCCATTAAGCAGGCTTTGTTAGACAAACCACCTGATCCAGTCTGGGTGACAGAGCAAAAGGGACGGGTGTGTCTTATAGGAAAGGGACACGTTCAGATGGGAACCTCGGAATGTACCCATACCCTGCCATCCGACACCAGATGGAGAGAAAAGGGAGGCCCCCTTGTAATAACCATAGATGACCAAGCCCAGCATAACGTAACCAAGCTAACCATATCTTGGGGAACACCAAGCGCCACCCGCGTTGAGATCGGTAAATGCATGGCCTCGGCCCTTATCCCACCCCATGGAGTAATGTTTATTTGCGGAAATAAAGCATATCCATACCTACCCGAACAGTGGGGAGGGACTTGTTATCTGGGATCCATTTTTCGCAAGGTAAATTTGGTAAATCATGTATTATTAGATGTAGGGAAGATGATTAAAAGGAAGGTATTTTCGGAAATTAGTGAAAGTAAATATGGCATTTGAATTTCCAGACACGACACAGGAAATGCGGCTATGAATAAGCCAACCATCTGAGAGATAAGGTAACTAAATGCCAATTAGTGGGACGGGGGGCTAGGAATTAATCATGGTGTGTGTAAGAAAGTATTTTTCAGGATGGACGATGAAGAAATCGCCGGTGGAAAACCATGATCTTGACCACAGAGGCCGTCGATCTGAATGGGTCCTTCAACAAGGCAGATGTGACCAGCGCTTCAGAATTTTGTATTGATTTTTGTGATGACTGTGAAAATCCCTTGTGGGAACTGGCTACTGGCTGATGCCTGCATCGATGTTTGTGATGATTGTAATACTTGTGTTGAAAATCCCTTGCGTGTACTGGCTAACGCCTCTTATGTATTATGAATGATTGGCAAATAGATAGTCTCGCATTAGTAATGGAACGAATTGGAAACGAAACCTGAATCGCAGAACTACAATTGGAAAACGAATTAATGCATATGCGAACGATGGTGATGCAGAATCAAGTGGTTTTGGATATGTTGTTGGCAGAAAAGGAAGGAGTATATGGGGTGATCGATGAACCTATTTGATGCTTGGGATTCTGATAATGATTATGATTTTAGTTGGGATGATTTAACCTGTGATTTAGAAAGTGTAGGTTCTTTTAAAAGTTATTGCTATTATACCAGCAGTGAGGAGCGGATAGCAAACATGTATCCGGGAGAACCACCCTCACCACCACTTACACCACCCAGCAAATCACATTCACAGGGCTTGATGGCATTTAACGTCGATTGTTTGCCCTGATTCGCGAGGACCTCACTTGCATAAAGAGGGCCCCTTAATCTGGCTGGCAACCGGGTCGCACCTATGCCGCAGCGAGGGTGGATTCGGAATCTGGCGGGCGGCAGCAATCTCTTAAACCAGGCGCCGTCGTCGCGAATTATGGCTAACAATTTATGCGTTGAATGTTAGACGACCAGTTAGGGCCGATATCTTTCTTGAGCATGCGTGACGCTATGTCGTGCCTAGCATGTGACTAATTGGGATGCTAATCACTTTGTATACGGTGTCTTTCCAAGGAGTTGTCTTGTAAAGACAAAGGGAGGAACTGTCAGCCATTAGGGTTTAAACCCCATGACTCAATTGAGTATAACATCTGAAATTATATATCGTGCTTCTGAAAAACTGATTTGAACTCAGCTGCAGGCAGAGGCGAGTGGACAAAAAGTGGTTTCGAGGCTCGACGTGCAGGGTGGATCCTTAGCCCAGTAAATTAGTCCTTGAATTATGTGCCAAACAGTAGATAAAATGTTCGCGACCCACGTACAGGAAAACATGGCTCCAAATGCCTCCTTCACGAAGGGAATAATTAATTATATATCTTTGTAGTTTCAGTATGTCTCCTAAAGCAAGGACGTAACCTAACACCTCGGAAGAAATATAGACATTACATATACTTGATTGTAATGGTATTCGGCATGTGTATCCAATCATTCATCTACCATTTAGCCTAGTGTATAAGAATATTTACTTCGGCCTGCGCTCGGGTCTGATATGTTTAGATAGATAGCCAAAAAAGCGTAGCCTATCATTATGCTTACATCTTGTTGTCTAAATTTGACCTTCTATAGGACGGGACAATGGGAGATGTTGTCCTTATGGCCTTGTAGTGCTATGTCTTTAGCGCAGATTCTTGTCTAATATTTTGCTATAAATGAAATGCCTTTCCACTTATTTTTCAGCGAGTGTCTTGAGGAATTGTCCGCTGCGTGTAGGCGGTACATTCTCGAGCCTCGCTCCACACGTGTGTATATAATCGATTTTATTAAACATTGTTGTTCTTCTTCCTCTGATTCTTCTTCTTCTTCCTTCCCTTGAGGTCTTCGATCTCGACACTTGTATTAGTGTGGAAAAACCACTTTTCGCACTTGTGTTAGTGTTGAAAAACCACTTTTCGCACTTGTGTTAGTGTTGAAAAACCACTTTTCGCACTTGTGTTAGTGTTGAAAAACCACTTTTCGCACTTGTGTTGGTGCAGGAAACCACTTTTGCACTTGTATTAGTGTTGAAAAAACACTTTTCGCACTTGTGTTAATGTTGAAAAACCACTTTTCGCACTTGTGTTAGTGTTGAAAAACCACTTTTCGCACTTGTGTTAGTGTTGAAAAACCACTTTTCGCACTTGTGTTGGTGCAGGAAACCACTTTTGCACTTGTATTAGTGTGGAAAAAACACTTTTTGCACTTGTGATAGTGTTGAAAAACCACTTTTAGCACTTGTGTTAGTGTTGAAAAACCACTTTTCGCACTTGTGTTGGTGCAGGAAACCACTTTTGCACTTGTATTAGTGTGGAAAAAACACTTTTCGCACTTGTGTTAGTGTTGAAAAACCACTTTTCGCACTTGTGTTAGTGTTGAAAAACCACTTTTCGCACTTGTGTTGGTGCAGGAAACCACTTTTGCACTTGTATTAGTGTGGAAAAAACACTTTTCGCACTTGTGTTAGTGTTGAAAAACCACTTTTCGCACTTGTGTTCGTGTTGAAAAACCACTTTTCGCACATGTGTTGGTGCAGGAAACCACTTTTGCACTTGTATTAGTGTGGAAAAACCACTTTTTGCACTTGTGTTAGTGTTGAAAAGCCACTTTTCGCACTTGTGTTCGTGTTGAAAAACCACTTTTCGCACTTGTGTTGGTGCAGGAAACCACTTTTGCACTTGTATTAGTGTGGAAAAACCACTTTTCACACTTGTGTTAGTGTTGAAAAACAACTTTTCGCACTTGTGTTAGTGTTGTAAAACCACTTTTCGCACTTGTGTTAGTGTTGAAAAACCACTTTTCGCATTTGTGTTGGTGCAGGAAACCACTTTTGCACTTGTATTAGTGTGGAAAAAACACTTTTCGCACTTGTGGTAGTGTTGAAAAACCACTTTTCGCACTTGTGTTGGTGTTGAAAAACCACTTTTCGCACTTGTGTTAGTGTTGAAAAACCACTTTTCGCACTTGTGTTGGTGCAGGAAACCACTTTTGCACTTGTATTAGTGTGGAAAAACTACTTTTCGCACTTGTGTTAGTGTTGAAAAGCCACTTTTTGCACTTGTGTTAGTGTTGAAAAACCACTTTTCGCACTTGTGTTGGTGCAGGAAACCACTTTTGCACTTATATTAGTGTGGAAAAAACACTTTTTGCACTTGTGATAGTGTTGAAAAACCACTTTTCGCACTTGTGTTAGTGTTGAAAAACCACTTTTCGCACTTGTGTTAGTGTTGAAAAACCACTTTTCGCACTTGTGTTAGTGTTGAAAAACCACTTTTCGCACTTGTGTTAGTGTTGAAAAACCACTTTTCGCACTTGTGTTAGTGTTGAAAAACCACTTTTCGCACTTGTGTTAGTGTTGAAAAACCACTTTTCGCACTTGTGTTGGTGCAGGAAACCACTTTTGCACTTGTATTAGTGTGGAAAAAACACTTTTCGCACTTGTGTTAATGTTGAAAAACCACTTTTTGCACTTGTGTTAGTGTTGAAAAACCACTTTTCGCACTTGTGTTAGTGTTGAAAAACCACTTTTCGCACTTGTGTTAGTGTTGAAAAACCACTTTTCGCACTTGTGTTGGTGCAGGAAACCACTTTTGCACTTGTATTAGTGTGGAAAAAACACTTTTTGCACTTGTGATAGTGTTGAAAAACCACTTTTAGCACTTGTGTTAGTGTTGAAAAACCACTTTTCGCACTTGTGTTGGTGCAGGAAACCACTTTTGTACTTGTATTAGTTTGGAAAAAACACTTTTCGCACTTGTGTTAGTGTTGAAAAACCACTTTTCGCACTTGTGTTAGTGTTGAAAAACCACTTTTCGCACTTGTGTTGGTGCAGGAAACCACTTTTGCACTTGTATTAGTGTGGCAAAAACACTTTTCGCACTTGTGTTAGTGTTGAAAAACCACTTTTCGCACTTGTGTTAGTGTTGAAAAACCACTTTTCGCACTTGTGTTGGTGCAGGAAACCACTTTTGCACTTGTATTAGTGTGGAAAAACCACTTTTTGCACTTGTGTTAGTGTTGAAAAGCCACTTTTCGCACTTGTGTTAGTGTTGAAAAACCACTTTTCGCACTTGTGTTGGTGCAGGAAACCACTTTTGCACTTGTATTAGTGTGGAAAAACCACTTTTCACACTTGTGTTAGTGTTGAAAAACAACTTTTCGCACTTGTGTTAGTGTTGTAAAACCACTTTTCGCACTTGTGTTAGTGTTGAAAAACCACTTTTCGCATTTGTGTTGGTGCAGGAAACCACTTTTGCACTTGTATTAGTGTGGAAAAAACACTTTTCGCGCTTGTGTTAGTGTTGAAAAACCACTTTTTGCACTTGTGTTAGTGTTGTAAAACCACTTTTCGCACTTGTGTTGGTGCAGGAAACCACTTTTGCACTTGTATTAGTGTGGAAAAACCACTTTTCACACTTGTGTTAGTGTTGAAAAACAACTTTTCGCACTGGTGTTAGTGTTGTAAAACCACTTTTCGCACTTGTGTTAGTGTTGAAAAACCACTTTTCGCATTTGTGTTGGTGCAGGAAACCACTTTTGCACTTGTATTAGTGTGGAAAAAAACACTTTTCGCACTTGTGTTAGTGTTGAAAAGCCACTTTTTGCACTTGTGTTAGTGTTGTAAAACCACTTTTCGCACTTGTGTTGGTGCAGGAAACCACTTTTGCACTTGTATTAGTGTGGAAAAAAGACTTTTTGCACTTGTGATAGTGTTGAAAAACCACTTTTCGCACTTTTGTTAGTGTTGAAAAACCACTTTTCGCACTTGTGTTGGTGCAGGAAACCACTTTTGCACTTGTATTAGTGTGGAAAAACCACTTTTCGCACTTGTGTTAGTGTTGAAAAACCACTTTTCGCACTTGTGTTAGTGTTGAAAAACCACTTTTCGCACTTGTGTTAGTGTTGAAAAACCACTTTTCGCACTTGTGTTGGTGCAGGAAACCACTTTTGCACTTGTATTAGTGTGGAAAAAACACTTTTCGCACTTGTGTTAATGTTGAAAAACCACTTTTTGCACTTGTGTTAGTGTTGAAAAACCACTTTTCGCACTTGTGTTAGTGTTGAAAAACCACTTTTCGCACATGTGTTGGTGCAGGAAACCACTTTTGCACTTGTATTAGTGTGGAAAACCACTTTTTGCACTTGTGTTAGTGTTGAAAAGCCACTTTTCGCACTTGTGTTAGTGTTGAAAAACCACTTTTCGCACTTGTGTTGGTGCAGGAAACCACTTTTGCACTTGTATTAGTGTGGAAAAACCACTTTTCACACTTGTGTTAGTGTTGAAAAACAACTTTTCGCACTTGTGTTAGTGTTGTAAAACCACTTTTCGCACTTGTGTTAGTGTTGAAAAACCACTTTTCGCATTTGTGTTGGTGCAGGAAACCACTTTTGCACTTGTATTAGTGTGGAAAAAACACTTTTCGCACTTGTGTTAGTGTTGAAAAACCACTTTTCGCACTTGTGTTGGTGTTGAAAAAACACTTTTCGCACTTGTGTTAGTGTTGAAAAACCACTTTTCGCACTTGTGTTGGTGCAGGAAACCACTTTTGCACTTGTATTAGTGTGGAAAACCACTTTTCGCACTTGTGTTAGTGTTGAAAAGCCACTTTTCACACTTGTGTTAGTGTTGTAAAACCACTTTTCGCACTTGTGTTGGTGCAGGAAACCACTTTTGCACTTGTATTAGTGTGGAAAAACCACTTTTCGCACTTGTGTTAGTGTTGAAAAGCCACTTTTCGCACTTGTGTTAGTGTTGTAAAACCACTTTTCGCACTTGTGTTGGTGCAGGAATCCACTTTTGCACTTGTATTAGTGTGGAAAAACCACTTTTCGCACTTGTGTTAGTGTTGAAAAACCACTTTTCGCACTTGTGTTAGTGTTGAAAAACCACTTTTCGCACTTCTGTTGGTGCAGGAAACCACTTTTGCACTTGTATTAGTGTGGAAAAAACACTTTTCGCACTTGTGTTAATGTTGAAAAACCAATTTTCGCACTTGTGTTAGTGTTGAAAAACCACTTTTCGCACTTGTGTTAGTGTTGAAAAACCACTTTTCGCACTTGTGTTGGTGCAGGAAACCACTTTTGCACTTGTATTAGTGTGGAAAAAACACTTTTTGCACTTGTGATAGTGTTGAAAAACCACTTTTAGCACTTGTGTTAGTGTTGAAAAACCACTTTTCGCACTTGTGTTGGTGCAGGAAACCACTTTTGCACTTGTATTAGTGTGGAAAAAACACTTTTCGCACTTGTGTTAGTGTTGAAAAACCACTTTTCGCACTTGTGTTAGTGTTGAAAAACCACTTTTCGCACTTGTGTTGGTGCAGGAAACCACTTTTGCACTTGTATTAGTGTGGCAAAAACACTTTTCGCACTTGTGTTAGTGTTGAAAAACCACTTTTTGCACTTGTGTTAGTGTTGAAAAACCACTTTTCGCACTTGTGTTGGTGCAGGAAACCACTTTTGCACTTGTATTAGTGTGGAAAAACCACTTTTTGCACTTGTGGTAGTGTTGAAAAGCCACTTTTCGCACTTGTGTTGGTGCAGGAAACCACTTTTGCACTTGTATTAGTGTGGAAAAACCACTTTTCGCACTTGCGTTAGTGTTGAAAAACCACTTTTCACACTT
Source organism: Myxine glutinosa (assembly GCF_964187855.1). NCBI lineage: Eukaryota > Metazoa > Chordata > Myxini > Myxiniformes > Myxinidae > Myxine > Myxine glutinosa. Next base: position 79,491 of record NW_027616858.1, on the reverse strand, counting down.
GTGTTGGTGCAGGAAACCACTTTTGCACTTGTATTAGTGTGGAAAAACCACTTTTTGCACTTGTGTTAGTGTTGAAAAGCCACTTTTCGCACTTGTGTTAGTGTTGAAAAACCACTTTTCGCACTTGTGTTGGTGCAGGAAACCACTTTTGCACTTGTATTAGTGTGGAAAAACCACTTTTCGCACTTGTGTTAGTGTTGAAAAACCACTTTTCACACTTGTGTTGGTGCAGGAAACCACTTTTGCACTTGTATTAGTGTGGAAAAAACACTTTTCGCACTTGTGTTAGTGTTGAAAAATCACTTTTCGCACTTGTGTTAGTGTTGAAAAACCACTTTTCGCACTTGTGTTAGTGTTGAAAAACCACTTTTCGCACTTGTGTTGGTGCAGGAAACCACTTTTGCACTTGTATTAGTGTGGAAAAACCACTTTTCGCACTTGTGTTAGTGTCGAAAAGCCACTTTTTGCACTTGTGTTAGTGTTGTAAAACCACTTTTCGCACTTGTGTTGGTGCAGGAAACCACTTTTGCACTTGTATTAGTGTGAAAAAAAGACTTTTTGCACTTGTGATAGTGTTGAAAAACCACTTTTCGCACTTTTGTTAGTGTTGAAAAACCACTTTTCGCACTTGTGTTGGTGCAGGAAACCACTTTTGCACTTGTATTAGTGTGGAAAAACCACTTTTCGCATTTGTGTTAGTGTTGAAAAACCACTTTTCGCACTTGTGTTAGTGTTGAAAAACCACTTTTCGCACTTGTGTTAGTGTTGAAAAACCACTTTTCGCACTTGTGTTGGTGCAGGAAACCACTTTTGCACTTGTATTAGTGTGGAAAAAACACTTTTCGCACTTGTGTTAATGTTGAAAAACCACTTTTCGCACTTGTGTTAGTGTTGAAAAACCACTTTTCGCACTTGTGTTCGTGTTGAAAAACCACTTTTCGCACTTGTGTTGGTGCAGGAAACCACTTTTGCACTTGTATTAGTGTGGAAAAAACACTTTTTGCACTTGTGATAGTGTTGAAAAACCACTTTTCGCACTTGTGTTAGTGTTGAAAAACCACTTTTCGCACTTGTGTTGGTGCAGGAAACCACTTTTGCACTTGTATTAGTGTGGAAAAAACACTTTTCGCACTTGTGTTAGTGTTGAAAAACCACTTTTTGCACTTGTGTTCATGTTGAAAAACCACTTTTCGCACATGTGTTGGTGCAGGAAACCACTTTTGCGCTTGTATTAGTGTGGAAAAACCACTTTTTGCACTTGTGTTAGTGTTGAAAAGCCACTTTTCGCACTTGTGTTAGTGTTGAAAAACCACTTTTCGCACTTGTGTTGGTGCAGGAAACCACTTTTGCACTTGTATTAGTGTGGAAAAACCACTTTTCACACTTGTGTTAGTGTTGAAAAACAACTTTTCGCACTTGTGTTAGTGTTGTAAAACCACTTTTCGCACTTGTGTTAGTGTTGAAAAACCACATTTCGCATTTGTGTTGGTGCAGGAAACCACTTTTGCACTTGTATTAGTGTGGAAAAAACACTTTTCGCACTTGTGTTAGTGGTGAAAAACCACTTTTCGCACTTGTGTTGGTGTTGAAAAAACACTTTTCGCACTTGTGTTAGTGTTGAAAAACCACTTTTCGCACTTGTGTTGGTGCAGGAAACCACTTTTGCACTTGTATTAGTGTGGAAAAACCACTTTTCGCACTTGTGTTAGTGTTGAAAAGCCACTTTTCGCACTTGTGTTAGTGTTGTAAAACCACTTTTCGCACTTGTGTTGGTGCAGGAAACCACTTTTGCACTTGTATTAGTGTGGAAAAACCACTTTTCGCACTTGTGTTAGTGTTGAAAAGCCACTTTTCGCACTTGTGTTAGTGTTGTAAAACCACTTTTCGCACTTGTGTTGGTGCAGGAAACCACTTTTGCACTTGTATTAGTGTGGAAAAACCACTTTTCGCACTTGTGTTAGTGTTGAAAAACCACTTTTCGCACTTGTGTTAGTGTTGAAAAACCACTTTTCGCACTTGTGTTAGTGTTGAAAAACCACTTTTCGCACTTGTGTTGGTGCAGGAAACCACTTTTGCACTTGTATTAGTGTTGAAAAAACACTTTTCGCACTTGTGTTAATGTTGAAAAACCACTTTTCGCACTTGTGTTAGTGTTGAAAAACCACTTTTCGCACTTGTGTTAGTGTTGAAAAACCACTTTTCGCACTTGTGTTGGTGCAGGAAACCACTTTTGCACTTGTATTAGTGTGGCAAAAACACTTTTTGCACTTGTGATAGTGTCGAAAAGCCACTTTTTGCACTTGTGTTAGTGTTGTAAAACCACTTTTCGCACTTGTGTTGGTGCAGGAAACCACTTTTGCACTTGTATTAGTGTGGAAAAAAGACTTTTTGCACTTGTGATAGTGTTGAAAAACCACTTTTCGCACTTTTGTTAGTGTTGGAAAACCACTTTTCGCACTTGTGTTGGTGCAGGAAACCACTTTTGCACTTGTATTAGTGTGGAAAAACCACTTTTCGCATTTGTGTTAGTGTTGAAAAACCACTTTTCGCACTTGTGTTAGTGTTGAAAAACCACTTTTCGCACTTGTGTTAGTGTTGAAAAACCACTTTTCGCACTTGTGTTGGTGCAGGAAACCACTTTTGCACTTGTATTAGTGTGGAAAAAACACTTTTCGCACTTGTGTTAATGTTGAAAAACCACTTTTCGCACTTGTGTTAGTGTTGAAAAACCACTTTTCGCACTTGTGTTAGTGTTGAAAAACCACTTTTCGCACTTGTGTTGGTGCAGGAAACCACTTTTGCACTTGTATTAGTGTGGAAAAAAACACTTTTTGCACTTGTGATAGTGTTGAAAAACCACTTTTAGCACTTGTGTTAGTGTTGAAAAACCACTTTTCGCACTTGTGTTGGTGCAGGAAACCACTTTTGCACTTGTATTAGTGTGGAAAAAACACTTTTCGCACTTGTGTTAGTGTTGAAAAACCACTTTTCGCACTTGTGTTAGTGTTGAAAAACCACTTTTCGCACTTGTGTTGGTGCAGGAAACCACTTTTGCACTTGTATTAGTGTGGCAAAAACACTTTTCGCACTTGTGTTAGTGTTGAAAAACCACTTTTTGCACTTGTGTTAGTGTTGAAAAACCACTTTTCGCACTTGTGTTGGTGCAGGAAACCACTTTTGCACTTGTATTAGTGTGGAAAAACCACTTTTTGCACTTGTGTTAGTGTTGAAAAGCCACTTTTCGCACTTGTGTTGGTGCAGGAAACCACTTTTGCACTTGTATTAGTGTGGAAAAACCACTTTTCGCACTTGTGTTAGTGTTGAAAAACCACTTTTCACACTTGTGTTGGTGCAGGAAACCACTTTTGCACTTGTATTAGTGTGGAAAAACCACTTTTTGCACTTGTGTTAGTGTTGAAAAGCCACTTTTCGCACTTGTGTTAGTGTTGAAAAACCACTTTTCGCACTTGTGTTGGTGCAGGAAACCACTTTTGCACTTGTATTAGTGTGGAAAAACCACTTTTCGCACTTGTGTTAGTGTTGAAAAACCACTTTTCACACTTGTGTTGGTGCAGGAAACCACTTTTGCACTTGTATTAGTGTGGAAAAAACACTTTTCACACTTGTGTTAGTGTTGAAAAATCACTTTTCGCACTTGTGTTAGTGTTGAAAAACCACTTTTCGCACTTGTGTTAGTGTTGAAAAACCACTTTTCGCACTTGTGTTGGTGCAGGAAACCACTTTTGCACTTGTATTAGTGTGGAAAAACCACTTTTCGCACTTGTGTTAGTGTCGAAAAGCCACTTTTTGCACTTGTGTTAGTGTTGTAAAACCACTTTTCGCACTTGTGTTGGTGCAGGAAACCACTTTTGCACTTGTATTAGTGTGGAAAAAAGACTTTTTGCACTTGTGATAGTGTTGAAAAACCACTTTTCGCACTTTTGTTAGTGTTGAAAAACCACTTTTCGCACTTGTGTTGGTGCAGGAAACCACTTTTGCACTTGTATTAGTGTGGAAAAACCACTTTTCGCATTTGTGTTAGTGTTGAAAAACCACTTTTCGCACTTGTGTTAGTGTTGAAAAACCACTTTTCGCACTTGTGTTAGTGTTGAAAAACCACTTTTCGCACTTGTGTTGGTGCAGGAAACCACTTTTGCACTTGTATTAGTGTGGAAAAAACACTTTTCGCACTTGTGTTAATGTTGAAAAACCACTTTTCGCACTTGTGTTAGTGTTGAAAAACCACTTTTCGCACTTGTGTTAGTGTTGAAAAACCACTTTTCGCACTTGTGTTGGTGCAGGAAACCACTTTTGCACTTGTATTAGTGTGGAAAAAACACTTTTTGCACTTGTGATAGTGTTGAAAAACCACTTTTCGCACTTGTGTTAGTGTTGAAAAACCACTTTTCGCACTTGTGTTGGTGCAGGAAACCACTTTTGCACTTGTATTAGTGTGGAAAAAACACTTTTCGCACTTGTGTTAGTGTTGAAAAACCACTTTTTGCACTTGTGTTCATGTTGAAAAACCACTTTTCGCACATGTGTTGGTGCAGGAAACCACTTTTGCGCTTGTATTAGTGTGGAAAAACCACTTTTTGCACTTGTGTTAGTGTTGAAAAGCCACTTTTCGCACTTGTGTTAGTGTTGAAAAACCACTTTTCGCACTTGTGTTGGTGCAGGAAACCACTTTTGCACTTGTATTAGTGTGGAAAAACCACTTTTCACACTTGTGTTAGTGTTGAAAAACAACTTTTCGCACTTGTGTTAGTGTTGTAAAACCACTTTTCGCAGTTGTGTTAGTGTTGAAAAACCACATTTCGCATTTGTGTTGGTGCAGGAAACCACTTTTGCACTTGTATTAGTGTGGAAAAAACACTTTTCGCACTTGTGTTAGTGTTGAAAAATCACTTTTCGCACTTGTGTTGGTGTTGAAAAAACACTTTTCGCACTTGTGTTAGTGTTGAAAAACCACTTTTCGCACTTGTGTTGGTGCAGGAAACCACTTTTGCACTTGTATTAGTGTGGAAAAACCACTTTTCGCACTTGTGTTAGTGTTGAAAAGCCACTTTTCGCACTTGTGTTAGTGTTGTAAAACCACTTTTCGCACTTGTGTTGGTGCAGGAAACCACTTTTGCACTTGTATTAGTGTGGAAAAACCACTTTTCACACTTGTGTTAGTGTTGAAAAGCCACTTTTCGCACTTGTGTTAGTGTTGTAAAACCACTTTTCGCACTTGTGTTGGTGCAGGAAACCACTTTTGCACTTGTATTAGTGTGGAAAAACCACTTTTCGCACTTGTGTTAGTGTTGAAAAACCACTTTTCGCACTTGTGTTAGTGTTGAAAAACCACTTTTCGCACTTGTGTTAGTGTTGAAAAACCACTTTTCGCACTTGTGTTGGTGCAGGAAACCACTTTTGCACTTGTATTAGTGTTGAAAAAACACTTTTCGTACTTGTGTTAATGTTGAAAAACCACTTTTCGCACTTGTGTTAGTGTTGAAAAACCACTTTTCGCACTTGTGTTAGTGTTGAAAAACCACTTTTCGCACTTGTGTTAGTGTTGAAAAGCCACTTTTCGCACTTGTGTTAGTGTTGTAAAACCACTTTTCGCACTTGTTGGTGCAGGAAACCACTTTTGCACTTGTATTAGTGTGGAAAAAACACTTTTTGCACTTGTGATAGTGTCGAAAAGCCACTTTTTGCACTTGTGTTAGTGTTGTAAAACCACTTTTCGCACTTGTGTTGGTGCAGGAAACCACTTTTGCACTTGTATTAGTGTGGAAAAAAGACTTTTTGCACTTGTGATAGTGTTGAAAAACCACTTTTCGCACTTTTGTTAGTGTTGGAAAACCACTTTTCGCACTTGTGTTGGTGCAGGAAACCACTTTTGCACTTGTATTAGTGTGGAAAAACCACTTTTCGCATTTGTGTTAGTGTTGAAAAACCACTTTTCGCACTTGTGTTAGTGTTGAAAAACCACTTTTCGCACTTGTGTTAGTGTTGAAAAACCACTTTTCGCACTTGTGTTGGTGCAGGAAACCACTTTTGCACTTGTATTAGTGTGGAAAAAACACTTTTCGCACTTGTGTTAATGTTGAAAAACCACTTTTCGCACTTGTGTTGGTGCAGGAAACCACTTTTGCACTTGTATTAGTGTGGAAAAAACACTTTTTGCACTTGTGATAGTGTTGAAAAACCACTTTTCGCACTTGTGTTAGTGTTGAAAAACCACTTTTCGCACTTGTGTTGGTGCAGGAAACCACTTTTGCACTTGTATTAGTGTGGAAAAAACACTTTTCGCACTTGTGTTAGTGTTGAAAAACCACTTTTTGCACTTGTGTTCATGTTGAAAAACCACTTTTCGCACATGTGTTGGTGCAGGAAACCACTTTTGCGCTTGTATTAGTGTGGAAAAACCACTTTTTGCACTTGTGTTAGTGTTGAAAAGCCACTTTTCGCACTTGTGTTAGTGTTGAAAAACCACTTTTCGCACTTGTGTTGGTGCAGGAAACCACTTTTGCACTTGTATTAGTGTGGAAAAACCACTTTTCACACTTGTGTTAGTGTTGAAAAACAACTTTTCGCACTTGTGTTAGTGTTGTAAAACCACTTTTCGCACTTGTGTTAGTGTTGAAAAACCACATTTCGCATTTGTGTTGGTGCAGGAAACCACTTTTGCACTTGTATTAGTGTGGAAAAAACACTTTTCGCACTTGTGTTAGTGTTGAAAAACCACTTTTCGCACTTGTGTTGGTGTTGAAAAAACACTTTTCGCACTTGTGTTAGTGTTGAAAAACCACTTTTCGCACTTGTGTTGGTGCAGGAAACCACTTTTGCACTTGTATTAGTGTGGAAAAACCACTTTTCGCACTTGTGTTAGTGTTGAAAAGCCACTTTTCGCACTTGTGTTAGTGTTGTAAAACCACTTTTCGCACTTGTGTTGGTGCAGGAAACCACTTTTGCACTTGTATTAGTGTGGAAAAACCACTTTTCGCACTTGTGTTAGTGTTGAAAAGCCACTTTTCGCACTTGTGTTAGTGTTGTAAAACCACTTTTCGCACTTGTGTTGGTGCAGGAAACCACTTTTGCACTTGTATTAGTGTGGAAAAACCACTTTTCGCACTTGTGTTAGTGTTGAAAAACCACTTTTCGCACTTGTGTTAGTGTTGAAAAACCACTTTTCGCACTTGTGTTAGTGTTGAAAAACCACTTTTCGCACTTGTGTTGGTGCAGGAAACCACTTTTGCACTTGTATTAGTGTTGAAAAAACACTTTTCGCACTTGTGTTAATGTTGAAAAACCACTTTTCGCACTTGTGTTAGTGTTGAAAAACCACTTTTCGCACTTGTGTTAGTGTTGAAAAACCACTTTTCGCACTTGTGTTGGTGCAGGAAACCACTTTTGCACTTGTATTAGTGTGGAAAAAACACTTTTTGCACTTGTGATAGTGTCGAAAAGCCACTTTTTGCACTTGTGTTAGTGTTGTAAAACCACTTTTCGCACTTGTGTTGGTGCAGGAAACCACTTTTGCACTTGTATTAGTGTGGAAAAAAGACTTTTTGCACTTGTGATAGTGTTGAAAAACCACTTTTCGCACTTTTGTTAGTGTTGGAAAACCACTTTTCGCACTTGTGTTGGTGCAGGAAACCACTTTTGCACTTGTATTAGTGTGGAAAAACCACTTTTCGCATTTGTGTTAGTGTTGAAAAACCACTTTTCGCACTTGTGTTAGTGTTGAAAAACCACTTTTCGCACTTGTGTTAGTGTTGAAAAACCACTTTTCGCACTTGTGTTGGTGCAGGAAACCACTTTTGCACTTGTATTAGTGTGGAAAAAACACTTTTCGCACTTGTGTTAATGTTGAAAAACCACTTTTCGCACTTGTGTTAGTGTTGAAAAACCACTTTTCGCACTTGTGTTAGTGTTGAAAAACCACTTTTCGCACTTGTGTTGGTGCAGGAAACCACTTTTGCACTTGTATTAGTGTGGAAAAAACACTTTTTGCACTTGTGATAGTGTTGAAAAACCACTTTTAGCACTTGTGTTAGTGTTGAAAAACCACTTTTCGCACTTGTGTTGGTGCAGGAAACCACTTTTGCACTTGTATTAGTGTGGAAAAAACACTTTTCGCACTTGTGTTAGTGTTGAAAAACCACTTTTTGCACTTGTGTTCATGTTGAAAAACCACTTTTCGCACATGTGTTGGTGCAGGAAACCACTTTTGCGCTTGTATTAGTGTGGAAAAACCACTTTTTGCACTTGTGTTAGTGTTGAAAAGCCACTTTTCGCACTTGTGTTAGTGTTGAAAAACCACTTTTCGCACTTGTGTTGGTGCAGGAAACCACTTTTGCACTTGTATTAGTGTGGAAAAACCACTTTTCACACTTGTGTTAGTGTTGAAAAACAAATTTTCGCACTTGTGTTAGTGTTGTAAAACCACTTTTCGCACTTGTGTTAGTGTTGAAAAACCACATTTCGCATTTGTGTTGGTGCAGGAAACCACTTTTGCACTTGTATTAGTGTGGAAAAAACACTTTTCGCACTTGTGTTAGTGTTGAAAAACCACTTTTCGCACTTGTGTTGGTGTTGAAAAAACACTTTTCGCACTTGTGTTAGTGTTGAAAAACCACTTTTCGCACTTGTGTTGGTGCAGGAAACCACTTTTGCACTTGTATTAGTGTGGAAAAACCACTTTTCGCACTTGTGTTAGTGTTGAAAAGCCACTTTTCGCACTTGTGTTAGTGTTGTAAAACCACTTTTCGCACTTGTGTTTGTGCAGGAAACCACTTTTGCACTTGTATTAGTGTGGAAAAACCACTTTTCGCACTTGTGTTAGTGTTGAAAAGCCACTTTTCGCACTTGTGTTAGTGTTGTAAAACCACTTTTCGCACTTGTGTTAGTGTTGAAAAGCCACTTTTCGCACTTGTGTTAGTGTTGTAAAACCACTTTTCGCACTTGTGTTGGTGCAGGAAACCACTTTTGCACTTGTATTAGTGTGGAAAAACCACTTTTCGCACTTGTGTTAGTGTTGAAAAACCACTTTTCGCAATTGTGTTAGTGTTGAAAAACCACTTTTCGCACTTGTGTTAGTGTTGAAAAACCACTTTTCGCACTTGTGTTGGTGCAGGAAACCACTTTTGCACTTGTATTAGTGTTGAAAAAACACTTTTCGCACTTGTGTTAATGTTGAAAAACCACTTTTCGCACTTGTGTTAGTGTTGAAAAACCACTTTTCGCACTTGTGTTAGTGTTGAAAAACCACTTTTCGCACTTGTGTTGGTGCAGGAAACCACTTTTGCACTTGTATTAGTGTGAAAAAAACACTTTTTGCACTTGTGATAGTGTCGAAAAGCCACTTTTTGCACTTGTGTTAGTGTTGTAAAACCACTTTTCGCACTTGTGTTGGTGCAGGAAACCACTTTTGCACTTGTATTAGTGTGGAAAAAAGACTTTTTGCACTTGTGATAGTGTTGAAAAACCACTTTTCGCACTTTTGTTAGTGTTGGAAAACCACTTTTCGCACTTGTGTTGGTGCAGGAAACCACTTTTGCACTTGTATTAGTGTGGAAAAACCACTTTTCGCATTTGTGTTAGTGTTGAAAAACCACTTTTCGCACTTGTGTTAGTGTTGAAAAACCACTTTTCGCACTTGTGTTAGTGTTGAAAAACCACTTTTCGCACTTGTGTTGGTGCAGGAAACCACTTTTGCACTTGTATTAGTGTGGAAAAAACACTTTTCGCACTTGTGTTAATGTTGAAAAACCACTTTTCGCACTTGTGTTAGTGTTGAAAAACCACTTTTCGCACTTGTGTTAGTGTTGAAAAACCACTTTTCGCACTTGTGTTGGTGCAGGAAACCACTTTTGCACTTGTATTAGTGTGGAAAAAACACTTTTTGCACTTGTGATAGTGTTGAAAAACCACTTTTCGCACTTGTGTTAGTGTTGAAAAACCACTTTTCGCACTTGTGTTGGTGCAGGAAACCACTTTTGCAATTGTATTAGTGTGGAAAAAACACTTTTCGCACTTGTGTTAGTGTTGAAAAACCACTTTTTGCACTTGTGTTCATGTTGAAAAACCACTTTTCGCACATGTGTTGGTGCAGGAAACCACTTTTGCGCTTGTATTAGTGTGGAAAAACCACTTTTTGCACTTGTGTTAGTGTTGAAAAGCCACTTTTCGCACTTGTGTTAGTGTTGAAAAACCACTTTTCGCACTTGTGTTGGTGCAGGAAACCACTTTTGCACTTGTATTAGTGTGGAAAAACCACTTTTCACACTTGTGTTAGTGTTGAAAAACAACTTTTCGCACTTGTGTTAGTGTTGTAAAACCACTTTTCGCACTTGTGTTAGTGTTGAAAAACCACATTTCGCATTTGTGTTGGTGCAGGAAACCACTTTTGCACTTGTATTAGTGTGGAAAAAACACTTTTCGCACTTGTGTTAGTGTTGAAAAACCACTTTTCGCACTTGTGTTAGTGTTGAAAAACCACTTTTCGCACTTGTGTTGGTGCAGGAAACCACTTTTGCACTTGTATTAGTGTGGAAAAACCACTTTTCGCACTTGTGTTAGTGTTGAAAAGCCACTTCTCGCACTTGTGTTAGTGTTGTAAAACCACTTTTCGCACTTGTGTTGGTGCAGGAAACCACTTTTGCACTTGTATTAGTGTGGAAAAACCACTTTTCGCACTTGTGTTAGTGTTGAAAAGCCACTTTTCGCACTTGTGTTAGTGTTGTAAAACCACTTTTCGCACTTGTGTTGGTGCAGGAAACCACTTTTGCACTTGTATTAGTGTGGAAAAACCACTTTTCGCACTTGTGTTAGTGTTGAAAAACCACTTTTCGCACTTGTGTTAGTGTTGAAAAACCACTTTTCGCACTTGTGTTAGTGTTGAAAAACCACTTTTCGCACTTGTGTTGGTGCAGGAAACCACTTTTGCACTTGTATTAGTGTTGAAAAAACACTTTTCGCACTTGTGTTAATGTTGAAAAACCACTTTTCGCACTTGTGTTAGTGTTGAAAAACCACTTTTCGCACTTGTGTTAGTGTTGAAAAACCACTTTTCGCACTTGTGTTGGTGCAGGAAACCACTTTTGCACTTGTATTAGTGTGGAAAAAACACTTTTTGCACTTGTGATAGTGTTGAAAAACCACTTTTAGCACTTGTGTTAGTGTTGAAAAACCACTTTTCGCACTTGTGTTGGTGCAGGAAACCACTTTTGCACTTGTATTAGTGTGGAAAAAACACTTTTCGCACTTGTGTTAGTGTTGAAAAACCACTTTTCGCACTTGTGTTCGTGTTGAAAAACCACTTTTCGCACATGTGTTGGTGCAGGAAACCACTTTTGCACTTGTATTAGTGTGGAAAAACCACTTTTTGCACTTGTGTTAGTGTTGAAAAGCCACTTTTCGCACTTGTGTTCGTGTTGAAAAACCACTTTTCGCACTTGTGTTGGTGCAGGAAACCACTTTTGCACTTGTATTAGTGTGGAAAAACCACTTTTCACACTTGTGTTAGTGTTGAAAAACAACTTTTCGCACTTGTGTTAGTGTTGTAAAACCACTTTTCGCACTTGTGTTAGTGTTGAAAAACCACTTTTCGCATTTGTGTTGGTGCAGGAAACCACTTTTGCACTTGTATTAGTGTGGAAAAAACACTTTTCGCACTTGTGGTAGTGTTGAAAAACCACTTTTCGCACTTGTGTTGGTGTTGAAAAACCACTTTTCGCACTTGTGTTAGTGTTGAAAAACCACTTTTCGCACTTGTGTTGGTGCAGGAAACCACTTTTGCACTTGTGGTAGTGTTGAAAAACCACTTTTCGCACTTGTGTTGGTGTTGAAAAACCACTTTTCGCACTTGTGTTAGTGTTGAAAAACCACTTTTCGCACTTGTGTTGGTGCAGGAAACCACTTTTGCACTTGTATTAGTGTGGAAAAACTACTTTTCGCACTTGTGTTAGTGTTGAAAAGCCACTTTTTGCACTTGTGTTAGTGTTGAAAAACCACTTTTCGCACTTGTGTTGGTGCAGGAAACCACTTTTGCACTTATATTAGTGTGGAAAAAACACTTTTTGCACTTGTGATAGTGTTGAAAAACCACTTTTCGCACTTGTGTTAGTGTTGAAAAACCACTTTTCGCACTTGTGTTAGTGTTGAAAAACCACTTTTCGCACTTGTGTTAGTGTTGAAAAACCACTTTTCGCACTTGTGTTAGTGTTGAAAAACCACTTTTCGCACTTGTGTTAGTGTTGAAAAACCACTTTTCGCACTTTTGTTAGTGTTGAAAAACCACTTTTCGCACTTGTGTTGGTGCAGGAAACCACTTTTGCACTTATATTAGTGTGGAAAAAACACTTTTTGCACTTGTGATAGTGTTGAAAAACCACTTTTCGCACTTGTGTTAGTGTTGAAAAACCACTTTTCGCACTTGTGTTAGTGTTGAAAAACCACTTTTCGCACTTGTGTTAGTGTTGAAAAACCACTTTTCGCACTTGTGTTAGTGTTGAAAAACCACTTTTCGCACTTGTGTTAGTGTTGAAAAACCACTTTTCGCACTTGTGTTAGTGTTGAAAAACCACTTTTCGCACTTGTGTTGGTGCAGGAAACCACTTTTGCACTTGTATTAGTGTGGAAAAAACACTTTTCGCACTTGTGTTAATGTTGAAAAACCACTTTTTGCACTTGTGTTAGTGTTGAAAAACCACTTTTCACACTTGTGTTAGTGTTGAAAAACAACTTTTCGCACTTGTGTTAGTGTTGTAAAACCACTTTTCGCACTTGTGTTAGTGTTGAAAAACCACATTTCGCATTTGTGTTGGTGCAGGAAACCACTTTTGCACTTGTATTAGTGTGGAAAAAACACTTTTCGCACTTGTGTTAGTGTTGAAAAACCACTTTTCGCACTTGTGTTGGTGTTGAAAAAACACTTTTCGCACTTGTGTTAGTGTTGAAAAACCACTTTTCGCACTTGTGTTGGTGCAGGAAACCACTTTTGCACTTGTATTAGTGTGGAAAAACCACTTTTCGCACTTGTGTTAGTGTTGAAAAGCCACTTCTCGCACTTGTGTTAGTGTTGTAAAACCACTTTTCGCACTTGTGTTGGTGCAGGAAACCACTTTTGCACTTGTATTAGTGTGGAAAAACCACTTTTCGCACTTGTGTTAGTGTTGAAAAGCCACTTTTCGCACTTGTGTTAGTGTTGTAAAACCACTTTTCGCACTTGTGTTGGTGCAGGAAACCACTTTTGGACTTGTATTAGTGTGGAAAAACCACTTTTCGCACTTGTGTTAGTGTTGAAAAACCACTTTTCGCACTTGTGTTAGTGTTGAAAAACCACTTTTCGCACTTGTGTTAGTGTTGAAAAACCACTTTTCGCACTTGTGTTGGTGCAGGAAACCACTTTTGCACTTGTATTAGTGTTGAAAAAACACTTTTCGCACTTGTGTTAATGTTGAAAAACCACTTTTCGCACTTGTGTTAGTGTTGAAAAACCACTTTTCGCACTTGTGTTAGTGTTGAAAAACCACTTTTCGCACTTGTGTTGGTGCAGGAAACCACTTTTGCACTTGTATTAGTGTGGAAAAAACACTTTTTGCACTTGTGATAGTGTTGAAAAACCACTTTTAGCACTTGTGTTAGTGTTGAAAAACCACTTTTCGCACTTGTGTTGGTGCAGGAAACCACTTTTGCACTTGTATTAGTGTGGAAAAAACACTTTTCGCACTTGTGTTAGTGTTGAAAAACCACTTTTCGCACTTGTGTTCGTGTTGAAAAACCACTTTTCGCACATGTGTTGGTGCAGGAAACCACTTTTGCACTTGTATTAGTGTGGAAAAACCACTTTTTGCACTTGTGTTAGTGTTGAAAAGCCACTTTTCGCACTTGTGTTCGTGTTGAAAAACCACTTTTCGCACTTGTTTTGGTGCAGGAAACCACTTTTGCACTTGTATTAGTGTGGAAAAACCACTTTTCACACTTGTGTTAGTGTTGAAAAACAACTTTTCGCACTTGTGTTAGTGTTGTAAAACCACTTTTCGCACTTGTGTTAGTGTTGAAAAACCACTTTTCGCATTTGTGTTGGTGCAGGAAACCACTTTTGCACTTGTATTAGTGTGGAAAAAACACTTTTCGCACTTGTGGTAGTGTTGAAAAACCACTTTTCGCACTTGTGTTGGTGTTGAAAAACCACTTTTCGCACTTGTGTTAGTGTTGAAAAACCACTTTTCGCACTTGTGTTGGTGCAGGAAACCACTTTTGCACTTGTGGTAGTGTTGAAAAACCACTTTTCGCACTTGTGTTGGTGTTGAAAAACCACTTTTCGCACTTGTGTTAGTGTTGAAAAACCACTTTTCGCACTTGTGTTGGTGCAGGAAACCACTTTTGCACTTGTATTAGTGTGGAAAAACTACTTTTCGCACTTGTGTTAGTGTTGAAAAGCCACTTTTTGCACTTGTGTTAGTGTTGAAAAACCACTTTTCGCACTTGTGTTGGTGCAGGAAACCACTTTTGCACTTATATTAGTGTGGAAAAAACACTTTTTGCACTTGTGATAGTGTTGAAAAACCACTTTTCGCACTTGTGTTAGTGTTGAAAAACCACTTTTCGCACTTGTGTTAGTGTTGAAAAACCACTTTTCGCACTTGTGTTAGTGTTGAAAAACCACTTTTCGCACTTGTGTTAGTGTTGAAAAACCACTTTTCGCACTTGTGTTAGTGTTGAAAAACCACTTTTCGCACTTGTGTTAGTGTTGAAAAACCACTTTTCGCACTTGTGTTGGTGCAGGAAACCACTTTTGCACTTGTATTAGTGTGGAAAAAACACTTTTCGCACTTGTGTTAATGTTGAAAAACCACTTTTTGCACTTGTGTTAGTGTTGAAAAACCACTTTTCGCACTTGTGTTAGTGTTGAAAAACCACTTTTCGCACTTGTGTTAGTGTTGAAAAACCACTTTTCGCACTTGTGTTGGTGCAGGAAACCACTTTTGCACTTGTATTAGTGTGGAAAAAACACTTTTTGCACTTGTGATAGTGTTGAAAAACCACTTTTAGCACTTGTGTTAGTGTTGAAAAACCACTTTTCGCACTTGTGTTGGTGCAGGAAACCACTTTTGTACTTGTATTAGTTTGGAAAAAACACTTTTCGCACTTGTGTTAGTGTTGAAAAACCACTTTTCGCACTTGTGTTAGTGTTGAAAAACCACTTTTCGCACTTGTGTTGGTGCAGGAAACCACTTTTGCACTTGTATTAGTGTGGCAAAAACACTTTTCGCACTTGTGTTAGTGTTGAAAAACCACTTTTCGCACTTGTGTTAGTGTTGAAAAACCACTTTTCGCACTTGTGTTGGTGCAGGAAACCACTTTTGCACTTGTATTAGTGTGGAAAAACCACTTTTTGCACTTGTGTTAGTGTTGAAAAGCCACTTTTCGCACTTGTGTTAGTGTTGAAAAACCACTTTTCGCACTTGTGTTGGTGCAGGAAACCACTTTTGCACTTGTATTAGTGTGGAAAAACCACTTTTCACACTTGTGTTAGTGTTGAAAAACAACTTTTCGCACTTGTGTTAGTGTTGTAAAACCACTTTTCGCACTTGTGTTAGTGTTGAAAAACCACTTTTTGCATTTGTGTTGGTGCAGGAAACCACTTTTGCACTTGTATTAGTGTGGAAAAAACACTTTTCGCACTTGTGTTAGTGTTGAAAAACCACTTTTTGCACTTGTGTTAGTGTTGTAAAACCACTTTTCGCACTTGTGTTGGTGCAGGAAACCACTTTTGCACTTGTATTAGTGTGGAAAAACCACTTTTCACACTTGTGTTAGTGTTGAAAAACAACTTTTCGCACTGGTGTTAGTGTTGTAAAACCACTTTTCGCATTTGTGTTGGTGCAGGAAACCACTTTTGCACTTGTATTAGTGTGGAAAAAACACTTTTCGCACTTGTGTTAGTGTTGAAAAGCCACTTTTTGCACTTGTGTTAGTGTTGTAAAACCACTTTTCGCACTTGTGTTGGTGCAGGAAACCACTTTTGCACTTGTATTAGTGTGGAAAAAAGACTTTTTGCACTTGTGATAGTGTTGAAAAACCACTTTTCGCACTTTTGTTAGTGTTGAAAAACCACTTTTCGCACTTGTGTTGGTGCAGGAAACCACTTTTGCACTTGTATTAGTGTGGAAAAACCACTTTTCGCACTTGTGTTAGTGTTGAAAAACCACTTTTCGCACTTGTGTTAGTGTTGAAAAACCACTTTTCGCACTTGTGTTAGTGTTGAAAAACCACTTTTCGCACTTGTGTTGGTGCAGGAAACCACTTTTGCACTTGTATTAGTGTGGAAAAAACACTTTTCGCACTTGTGTTAATGTTGAAAAACCACTTTTTGCACTTGTGTTTGTGTTGAAAAACCACTTTTCGCACTTGTGTTAGTGTTGAAAAACCACTTTTCGCACTTGTGTTGGTGCAGGAAACCACTTTTGCACTTGTATTAGTGTGGAAAAAACACTTTTCGCACTTGTGTTAGTGTTGAAAAACCACTTTTTGCACTTGTGTTCATGTTGAAAAACCACTTTTCGCACATGTGTTGGTGCAGGAAACCACTTTTGCACTTGTATTAGTGTGGAAAACCACTTTTTGCACTTGTGTTAGTGTTGAAAAGCCACTTTTCGCACTTGTGTTAGTGTTGAAAAACCACTTTTCGCACTTGTGTTGGTGCAGGAAACCACTTTTGCACTTGTATTAGTGTGGAAAAACCACTTTTCACACTTGTGTTAGTGTTGAAAAACAACTTTTCGCACTTGTGTTAGTGTTGTAAAACCACTTTTCGCACTTGTGTTAGTGTTGAAAAACCACTTTTCGCATTTGTGTTGGTGCAGGAAACCACTTTTGCACTTGTATTAGTGTGGAAAAAACACTTTTCGCACTTGTGTTAGTGTTGAAAAACCACTTTTCGCACTTGTGTTGGTGTTGAAAAAACACTTTTCGCACTTGTGTTAGTGTTGAAAAACCACTTTTCGCACTTGTGTTGGTGCAGGAAACCACTTTTGCACTTGTATTAGTGTGGAAAACCACTTTTCGCACTTGTGTTAGTGTTGAAAAGCCACTTTTCACACTTGTGTTAGTGTTGTAAAACCACTTTTCGCACTTGTGTTGGTGCAGGAAACCACTTTTGCACTTGTATTAGTGTGGAAAAACCACTTTTCGCACTTGTGTTAGTGTTGAAAAGCCACTTTTCGCACTTGTGTTAGTGTTGTAAAACCACTTTTCGCACTTGTGTTGGTGCAGGAATCCACTTTTGCACTTGTATTAGTGTGGAAAAACCACTTTTCGCACTTGTGTTAGTGTTGAAAAACCACTTTTCGCACTTGTGTTAGTGTTGAAAAACCACTTTTCGCACTTCTGTTGGTGCAGGAAACCACTTTTGCACTTGTATTAGTGTGGAAAAAACACTTTTCGCACTTGTGTTAATGTTGAAAAACCAATTTTCGCACTTGTGTTAGTGTTGAAAAACCACTTTTCGCACTTGTGTTAGTGTTGAAAAACCACTTTTCGCACTTGTGTTGGTGCAGGAAACCACTTTTGCACTTGTATTAGTGTGGAAAAAACACTTTTTGCACTTGTGATAGTGTTGAAAAACCACTTTTAGCACTTGTGTTAGTGTTGAAAAACCACTTTTCGCACTTGTGTTGGTGCAGGAAACCACTTTTGCACTTGTATTAGTGTGGAAAAAACACTTTTCGCACTTGTGTTAGTGTTGAAAAACCACTTTTCGCACTTGTGTTAGTGTTGAAAAACCACTTTTCGCACTTGTGTTGGTGCAGGAAACCACTTTTGCACTTGTATTAGTGTGGCAAAAACACTTTTCGCACTTGTGTTAGTGTTGAAAAACCACTTTTTGCACTTGTGTTGGTGCAGGAAACCACTTTTGCACTTGTATTAGTGTGGAAAAACCACTTTTTGCACTTGTGTTAGTGTTGAAAAACCACTTTTCGCACTTGTGTTAGTGTTGAAAAACCACTTTTCGCACTTGTGTTGGTGCAGGAAACCACTTTTGCACTTGTATTAGTGTGGCAAAAACACTTTTCGCACTTGTGTTAGTGTTGAAAAACCACTTTTTGCACTTGTGTTGGTGCAGGAAACCACTTTTGCACTTGTATTAGTGTTGAAAAACCACTTTTAGCACTTGTGTTAGTGTTGAAAAACCACTTTTCGCACTTGTGTTGGTGCAGGAAACCACTTTTGCACTTGTATTAGTGTGGAAAAACCACTTTTCGCACTTGTGTTAGTGTTGAAAAACCACTTTTCACACTTGTGTTGGTGCAGGAAACCACTTTTGCACTTGTATTAGTGTGGAAAAACCACTTTTTGCACTTGTGTTAGTGTTGAAAAGCCACTTTTCGCACTTGTGTTAGTGTTGAAAAACCACTTTTCGCACTTGTGTTGGTGCAGGAAACCACTTTTGCACTTGTATTAGTGTGGAAAAACCACTTTTCGCACTTGTGTTAGTGTTGAAAAACCACTTTTCACACTTGTGTTGGTGCAGGAAACCATTTTTGCACTTGTATTAGTGTGGAAAAAACACTTTTCGCACTTGTGTTAGTGTTGAAAAATCACTTTTCGCACTTGTGTTAGTGTTGAAAAACCACTTTTCGCACTTGTGTTAGTGTTGAAAAACCACTTTTCGCACTTGTGTTGGTGCAGGAAACCACTTTTGCACTTGTATTAGTGTGGAAAAACCACTTTTCGCACTTGTGTTAGTGTCGAAAAGCCACTTTTTGCACTTGTGTTAGTGTTGTAAAACCACTTTTCGCACTTGTGTTGGTGCAGGAAACCACTTTTGCACTTGTATTAGTGTGGAAAAAAGACTTTTTGCACTTGTGATAGTGTTGAAAAACCACTTTTCGCACTTTTGTTAGTGTTGAAAAACCACTTTTCGCACTTGTGTTGGTGCAGGAAACCACTTTTGCACTTGTATTAGTGTGGAAAAACCACTTTTCGCATTTGTGTTAGTGTTGAAAAACCACTTTTCGCACTTGTGTTAGTGTTGAAAAACCACTTTTCGCACTTGTGTTAGTGTTGAAAAACCACTTTTCGCACTTGTGTTGGTGCAGGAAACCACTTTTGCACTTGTATTAGTGTGGAAAAAACACTTTTCGCACTTGTGTTAATGTTGAAAAACCACTTTTCGCACTTGTGTTAGTGTTGAAAAACCACTTTTCGCACTTGTGTTAGTGTTGAAAAACCACTTTTCGCACTTGTGTTGGTGCAGGAAACCACTTTTGCACTTGTATTAGTGTGGAAAAAACACTTTTTGCACTTGTGATAGTGTTGAAAAACCACTTTTCGCACTTGTGTTAGTGTTGAAAAACCACTTTTCGCACTTGTGTTGGTGCAGGAAACCACTTTTGCACTTGTATTAGTGTGGAAAAAACACTTTTCGCACTTGTGTTAGTGTTGAAAAACCACTTTTTGCACTTGTGTTCATGTTGAAAAACCACTTTTCGCACATGTGTTGGTGCAGGAAACCACTTTTGCGCTTGTATTAGTGTGGAAAAACCACTTTTTGCACTTGTGTTAGTGTTGAAAAGCCACTTTTCGCACTTGTGTTAGTGTTGAAAAACCACTTTTCGCACTTGTGTTGGTGCAGGAAACCACTTTTGCACTTGTATTAGTGTGGAAAAACCACTTTTCACACTTGTGTTAGTGTTGAAAAACAACTTTTCGCACTTGTGTTAGTGTTGTAAAACCACTTTTCGCACTTGTGTTAGTGTTGAAAAACCACATTTCGCATTTGTGTTGGTGCAGGAAACCACTTTTGCACTTGTATTAGTGTGGAAAAAACACTTTTCGCACTTGTGTTAGTGGTGAAAAACCACTTTTCGCACTTGTGTTGGTGTTGAAAAAACACTTTTCGCACTTGTGTTAGTGTTGAAAAACCACTTTTCGCACTTGTGTTGGTGCAGGAAACCACTTTTGCACTTGTATTAGTGTGGAAAAACCACTTTTCGCACTTGTGTTAGTGTTGAAAAGCCACTTTTCGCACTTGTGTTAGTGTTGTAAAACCACTTTTCGCACTTGTGTTGGTGCAGGAAACCACTTTTGCACTTGTATTAGTGTGGAAAAACCACTTTTCGCACTTGTGTTAGTGTTGAAAAGCCACTTTTCGCACTTGTGTTAGTGTTGTAAAACCACTTTTCGCACTTGTGTTGGTGCAGGAAACCACTTTTGCACTTGTATTAGTGTGGAAAAACCACTTTTCGCACTTGTGTTAGTGTTGAAAAACCACTTTTCGCACTTGTGTTAGTGTTGAAAAACCACTTTTCGCACTTGTGTTAGTGTTGAAAAACCACTTTTCGCACTTGTGTTGGTGCAGGAAACCACTTTTGCACTTGTATTAGTGTTGAAAAAACACTTTTCGCACTTGTGTTAATGTTGAAAAACCACTTTTCGCACTTGTGTTAGTGTTGAAAAACCACTTTTCGCACTTGTGTTAGTGTTGAAAAACCACTTTTCGCACTTGTGTTGGTGCAGGAAACCACTTTTGCACTTGTATTAGTGTGGCAAAAACACTTTTTGCACTTGTGATAGTGTCGAAAAGCCACTTTTTGCACTTGTGTTAGTGTTGTAAAACCACTTTTCGCACTTGTGTTGGTGCAGGAAACCACTTTTGCACTTGTATTAGTGTGGAAAAAAGACTTTTTGCACTTGTGATAGTGTTGAAAAACCACTTTTCGCACTTTTGTTAGTGTTGGAAAACCACTTTTCGCACTTGTGTTGGTGCAGGAAACCACTTTTGCACTTGTATTAGTGTGGAAAAACCACTTTTCGCATTTGTGTTAGTGTTGAAAAACCACTTTTCGCACTTGTGTTAGTGTTGAAAAACCACTTTTCGCACTTGTGTTAGTGTTGAAAAACCACTTTTCGCACTTGTGTTGGTGCAGGAAACCACTTTTGCACTTGTATTAGTGTGGAAAAAACACTTTTCGCACTTGTGTTAATGTTGAAAAACCACTTTTCGCACTTGTGTTAGTGTTGAAAAACCACTTTTCGCACTTGTGTTAGTGTTGAAAAACCACTTTTCGCACTTGTGTTGGTGCAGGAAACCACTTTTGCACTTGTATTAGTGTGGAAAAAACACTTTTTGCACTTGTGATAGTGTTGAAAAACCACTTTTAGCACTTGTGTTAGTGTTGAAAAACCACTTTTCGCACTTGTGTTGGTGCAGGAAACCACTTTTGCACTTGTATTAGTGTGGAAAAAACACTTTTCGCACTTGTGTTAGTGTTGAAAAACCACTTTTCGCACTTGTGTTAGTGTTGAAAAACCACTTTTCGCACTTGTGTTGGTGCAGGAAACCACTTTTGCACTTGTATTAGTGTGGCAAAAACACTTTTCGCACTTGTGTTAGTGTTGAAAAACCACTTTTTGCACTTGTGTTAGTGTTGAAAAACCACTTTTCGCACTTGTGTTGGTGCAGGAAACCACTTTTGCACTTGTATTAGTGTGGAAAAACCACTTTTTGCACTTGTGTTAGTGTTGAAAAGCCACTTTTCGCACTTGTGTTGGTGCAGGAAACCACTTTTGCACTTGTATTAGTGTGGAAAAACCACTTTTCGCACTTGTGTTAGTGTTGAAAAACCACTTTTCACACTTGTGTTGGTGCAGGAAACCACTTTTGCACTTGTATTAGTGTGGAAAAACCACTTTTTGCACTTGTGTTAGTGTTGAAAAGCCACTTTTCGCACTTGTGTTAGTGTTGAAAAACCACTTTTCGCACTTGTGTTGGTGCAGGAAACCACTTTTGCACTTGTATTAGTGTGGAAAAACCACTTTTCGCACTTGTGTTAGTGTTGAAAAACCACTTTTCACACTTGTGTTGGTGCAGGAAACCACTTTTGCACTTGTATTAGTGTGGAAAAAACACTTTTCGCACTTGTGTTAGTGTTGAAAAATCACTTTTCGCACTTGTGTTAGTGTTGAAAAACCACTTTTCGCACTTGTGTTAGTGTTGAAAAACCACTTTTCGCACTTGTGTTGGTGCAGGAAACCACTTTTGCACTTGTATTAGTGTGGAAAAACCACTTTTCGCACTTGTGTTAGTGTCGAAAAGCCACTTTTTGCACTTGTGTTAGTGTTGTAAAACCACTTTTCGCACTTGTGTTGGTGCAGGAAACCACTTTTGCACTTGTATTAGTGTGGAAAAAAGACTTTTTGCACTTGTGATAGTGTTGAAAAACCACTTTTCGCACTTTTGTTAGTGTTGAAAAACCACTTTTCGCACTTGTGTTGGTGCAGGAAACCACTTTTGCACTTGTATTAGTGTGGAAAAACCACTTTTCGCATTTGTGTTAGTGTTGAAAAACCACTTTTCGCACTTGTGTTAGTGTTGAAAAACCACTTTTCGCACTTGTGTTAGTGTTGAAAAACCACTTTTCGCACTTGTGTTGGTGCAGGAAACCACTTTTGCACTTGTATTAGTGTGGAAAAAACACTTTTCGCACTTGTGTTAATGTTGAAAAACCACTTTTCGCACTTGTGTTAGTGTTGAAAAACCACTTTTCGCACTTGTGTTAGTGTTGAAAAACCACTTTTCGCACTTGTGTTGGTGCAGGAAACCACTTTTGCACTTGTATTAGTGTGGAAAAAACACTTTTTGCACTTGTGATAGTGTTGAAAAACCACTTTTCGCACTTGTGTTAGTGTTGAAAAACCACTTTTCGCACTTGTGTTGGTGCAGGAAACCACTTTTGCACTTGTATTAGTGTGGAAAAAACACTTTTCGCACTTGTGTTAGTGTTGAAAAACCACTTTTTGCACTTGTGTTCATGTTGAAAAACCACTTTTCGCACATGTGTTGGTGCAGGAAACCACTTTTGCGCTTGTATTAGTGTGGAAAAACCACTTTTTGCACTTGTGTTAGTGTTGAAAAGCCACTTTTCGCACTTGTGTTAGTGTTGAAAAACCACTTTTCGCACTTGTGTTGGTGCAGGAAACCACTTTTGCACTTGTATTAGTGTGGAAAAACCACTTTTCACACTTGTGTTAGTGTTGAAAAACAACTTTTCGCACTTGTGTTAGTGTTGTAAAACCACTTTTCGCACTTGTGTTAGTGTTGAAAAACCACATTTCGCATTTGTGTTGGTGCAGGAAACCACTTTTGCACTTGTATTAGTGTGGAAAAAACACTTTTCGCACTTGTGTTAGTGTTGAAAAACCACTTTTCGCACTTGTGTTGGTGTTGAAAAAACACTTTTCGCACTTGTGTTAGTGTTGAAAAACCACTTTTCGCACTTGTGTTGGTGCAGGAAACCACTTTTGCACTTGTATTAGTGTGGAAAAACCACTTTTCGCACTTGTGTTAGTGTTGAAAAGCCACTTTTCTCACTTGTGTTAGTGTTGTAAAACCACTTTTCGCACTTGTGTTGGTGCAGGAAACCACTTTTGCACTTGTATTAGTGTGGAAAAACCACTTTTCACACTTGTGTTAGTGTTGAAAAGCCACTTTTCGCACTTGTGTTAGTGTTGTAAAACCACTTTTCGCACTTGTGTTGGTGCAGGAAACCACTTTTGCACTTGTATTAGTGTGGAAAAACCACTTTTCGCACTTGTGTTAGTGTTGAAAAACCACTTTTCGCACTTGTGTTAGTGTTGAAAAACCACTTTTCGCACTTGTGTTAGTGTTGAAAAACCACTTTTCGCACTTGTGTTGGTGCAGGAAACCACTTTTGCACTTGTATTAGTGTTGAAAAAACACTTTTCGTACTTGTGTTAATGTTGAAAAACCACTTTTCGCACTTGTGTTAGTGTTGAAAAACCACTTTTCGCACTTGTGTTAGTGTTGAAAAACCACTTTTCGCACTTGTGTTGGTGCAGGAAACCACTTTTGCACTTGTATTAGTGTGGAAAAAACACTTTTTGCACTTGTGATAGTGTCGAAAAGCCACTTTTTGCACTTGTGTTAGTGTTGTAAAACCACTTTTCGCACTTGTGTTGGTGCAGGAAACCACTTTTGCACTTGTATTAGTGTGGAAAAAAGACTTTTTGCACTTGTGATAGTGTTGAAAAACCACTTTTCGCACTTTTGTTAGTGTTGGAAAACCACTTTTCACACTTGTGTTGGTGCAGGAAACCACTTTTGCACTTGTATTAGTGTGGAAAAACCACTTTTCGCATTTGTGTTAGTGTTGAAAAACCACTTTTCGCACTTGTGTTAGTGTTGAAAAACCACTTTTCGCACTTGTGTTAGTGTTGAAAAACCACTTTTCGCACTTGTGTTGGTGCAGGAAACCACTTTTGCACTTGTATTAGTGTGGAAAAAACACTTTTCGCACTTGTGTTAATGTTGAAAAACCACTTTTCGCACTTGTGTTAGTGTTGAAAAACCACTTTTCGCACTTGTGTTAGTGTTGAAAAACCACTTTTCGCACTTGTGTTGGTGCAGGAAACCACTTTTGCACTTGTATTAGTGTGGAAAAAACACTTTTTGCACTTGTGATAGTGTTGAAAAACCACTTTTCGCACTTGTGTTAGTGTTGAAAAACCACTTTTCGCACTTGTGTTGGTGCAGGAAACCACTTTTGCACTTGTATTAGTGTGGCAAAAACACTTTTCGCACATGTGTTAGTGTTGAAAAACCACTTTTTGCACTTGTGTTCATGTTGAAAAACCACTTTTCGCACATGTGTTGGTGCAGGAAACCACTTTTGCGCTTGTATTAGTGTGGAAAAACCACTTTTTGCACTTGTGTTAGTGTTGAAAAGCCACTTTTCGCACTTGTGTTAGTGTTGAAAAACCACTTTTCGCACTTGTGTTGGTGCAGGAAACCACTTTTGCACTTGTATTAGTGTGGAAAAACCACTTTTCACACTTGTGTTAGTGTTGAAAAACAACTTTTCGCACTTGTGTTAGTGTTGTAAAACCACTTTTCGCACTTGTGTTAGTGTTGAAAAACCACATTTCGCATTTGTGTTGGTGCAGGAAACCACTTTTGCACTTGTATTAGTGTGGAAAAAACACTTTTCGCACTTGTGTTAGTGTTGAAAAACCACTTTTCGCACTTGTGTTGGTGTTGAAAAAACACTTTTCGCACTTGTGTTAGTGTTGAAAAACCACTTTTCGCACTTGTGTTGGTGCAGGAAACCACTTTTGCACTTGTATTAGTGTGGAAAAACCACTTTTCGCACTTGTGTTAGTCTTGAAAAGCCACTTCTCGCACTTGTGTTAGTGTTGTAAAACCACTTTTCGCACTTGTGTTGGTGCAGGAAACCACTTTTGCACTTGTATTAGTGTGGAAAAACCACTTTTCGCACTTGTGTTAGTGTTGAAAAGCCACTTTTCGCACTTGTGTTAGTGTTGTAAAACCACTTTTCGCACTTGTGTTGGTGCAGGAAACCACTTTTGCACTTGTATTAGTGTGGAAAAACCACTTTTCGCACTTGTGTTAGTGTTGAAAAACCACTTTTCGCACTTGTGTTAGTGTTGAAAAACCACTTTTCGCACTTGTGTTAGTGTTGAAAAACCACTTTTCGCACTTGTGTTGGTGCAGGAAACCACTTTTGCACTTGTATTAGTGTTGAAAAAACACTTTTCGCACTTGTGTTAATGTTGAAAAACCACTTTTCGCACTTGTGTTAGTGTTGAAAAACCACTTTTCGCACTTGTGTTAGTGTTGAAAAACCACTTTTCGCACTTGTGTTGGTGCAGGAAACCACTTTTGCACTTGTATTAGTGTGGAAAAAACACTTTTTGCACTTGTGATAGTGTTGAAAAACCACTTTTAGCACTTGTGTTAGTGTTGAAAAACCACTTTTCGCACTTGTGTTGGTGCAGGAAACCACTTTTGCACTTGTATTAGTGTGGAAAAAACACTTTTCGCACTTGTGTTAGTGTTGAAAAACCACTTTTCGCACTTGTGTTAGTGTTGAAAAACCACTTTTCGCACTTGTGTTGGTGCAGGAAACCACTTTTGCACTTGTATTAGTGTGGAAAAAACACTTTTCGCACTTGTGTTAGTGTTGAAAAACCACTTTTCGCATTTGTGTTCGTGTTGAAAAACCACTTTTCGCACATGTGTTGGTGCAGGAAACCACTTTTGCACTTGTATTAGTGTGGAAAAACCACTTTTTGCACTTGTGTTAGTGTTGAAAAGCCACTTTTCGCACTTGTGTTCGTGTTGAAAAACCACTTTTCGCACTTGTGTTGGTGCAGGAAACCACTTTTGCACTTGTATTAGTGTGGAAAAACCACTTTTCACACTTGTGTTAGTGTTGAAAAACAACTTCTCGCACTTGTGTTAGTGTTGTAAAACCACTTTTCGCACTTGTGTTAGTGTTGAAAAACCACTTTTCGCATTTGTGTTGGTGCAGGAAACCACTTTTGCACTTGTATTAGTGTGGAAAAAACACTTTTCGCACTTGTGGTAGTGTTGAAAAACCACTTTTCGCACTTGTGTTGGTGTTGAAAAACCACTTTTCGCACTTGTGTTAGTGTTGAAAAACCACTTTTCGCACTTGTGTTGGTGCAGGAAACCACTTTTGCACTTGTATTAGTGTGGAAAAACTACTTTTCGCACTTGTGTTAGTGTTGAAAAGCCACTTTTTGCACTTGTGTTAGTGTTGAAAAACCACTTTTCGCACTTGTGTTGGTGCAGGAAACCACTTTTGCACTTATATTAGTGTGGAAAAAACACTTTTTGCACTTGTGATAGTGTTGAAAAACCACTTTTCGCACTTGTGTTAGTGTTGAAAAACCACTTTTCGCACTTGTGTTAGTGTTGAAAAACCACTTTTCGCACTTGTGTTAGTGTTGAAAAACCACTTTTTGCACTTGTGTTGGAGCAGGAAAACACTTTTGCACTTGTATTAGTGTGGAAAAACACTTTTTGCACTTGTGATAGTGTTGAAAAACCACTTTTCGCACTTGTGTTAGTGTTGAAAAACCACTTTTTGCACTTGTGTTGGTGCAGGAAAACCACTTTTGCACTTGTATTAGTGTGGAAAAAACACTTTTTGCACTTGTGATAGTGTTGAAAAACCACTTTTAGCACTTGTGTTAGTGTTGAAAAACCACTTTTCGCACTTGTGTTGGTGCAGGAAACCACTTTTGCACTTGTATTAGTGTGGAAAAAACACTTTTCGCACTTGTGTTAGTGTTGAAAAACCACTTTTCGCACTTGTGTTAGTGTTGAAAAACCACTTTTCGCACTTGTGTTGGTGCAGGAAACCACTTTTGCACTTGTATTAGTGTGGCAAAAACACTTTTCGCACTTGTGTTAGTGTTGAAAAACCACTTTTTGCACTTGTGTTAGTGTTGAAAAACCACTTTTCGCACTTGTGTTGGTGCAGGAAACCACTTTTGCACTTGTATTAGTGTGGAAAAACCACTTTTTGCACTTGTGTTAGTGTTGAAAAGCCACTTTTCGCACTTGTGTTGGTGCAGGAAACCACTTTTGCACTTGTATTAGTGTGGAAAAACCACTTTTCGCACTTGTGTTAGTGTTGAAAAACCACTTTTCACACTTGTGTTGGTGCAGGAAACCACTTTTGCACTTGTATTAGTGTGGAAAAAACACTTTTCGCACTTGTGTTAGTGTTGAAAAATCACTTTTCGCACTTGTGTTGGTGTTGAAAAACCACTTTTCGCACTTGTGTTAGTGTTGAAAAACCACTTTTCGCACTTGTGTTCGTGCAGGAAACCACTTTTGCACTTGTATTAGTGTGGAAAAACCACTTTTCGCACTTGTGTTAGTGTCGAAAAGCCACTTTTTGCACTTGTGTTAGTGTTGTAAAAACACTTTTCGCACTTGTGTTGGTGCAGGAAACCACTTTTGCACTTGTATTAGTGTGGAAAAAAGACTTTTTGCACTTGTGATAGTGTTGAAAAACCACTTTTCGCACTTTTGTTAGTGTTGAAAAACCACTTTTCGCACTTGTGTTGGTGCAGGAAACCACTTTTGCACTTGTATTAGTGTGGAAAAACCACTTTTCGCATTTGTGTTAGTGTTGAAAAACCACTTTTCGCACTTGTGTTAGTGTTGAAAAACCACTTTTCGCACTTGTGTTAGTGTTGAAAAACCACTTTTCGCACTTGTGTTGGTGCAGGAAACCACTTTTGCACTTGTATTAGTGTGGAAAAAACACTTTTCGCACTTGTGTTAATGTTGAAAAACCACTTTTCGCACTTGTGTTAGTGTTGAAAAACCACTTTTCGCACTTGTGTTAGTGTTGAAAAACCACTTTTCGCACTTGTGTTGGTGCAGGAAACCACTTTTGCACTTGTATTAGTGTGGAAAAAACACTTTTTGCACTTGTGATAGTGTTGAAAAACCACTTTTCGCACTTGTGTTAGTGTTGAAAAACCACTTTTCGCACTTGTGTTGGTGCAGGAAACCACTTTTGCACTTGTAGTAGTGTGGAAAAAACACTTTTCGCACTTGTGTTAGTGTTGAAAAACCACTTTTTGCACTTGTGTTCATGTTGAAAAACCACTTTTCGCACATGTGTTGGTGCAGGAAACCACTTTTGCGCTTGTATTAGTGTGGAAAAACCACTTTTTGCACTTGTGTTAGTGTTGAAAAGCCACTTTTCGCACTTGTGTTAGTGTTGAAAAACCACTTTTCGCACTTGTGTTGGTGCAGGAAACCACTTTTGCACTTGTATTAGTGTGGAAAAACCACTTTTCACACTTGTGTTAGTGTTGAAAAACAACTTTTCGCACTTGTGTTAGTGTTGTAAAACCACTTTTCGCACTTGTGTTAGTGTTGAAAAACCACATTTCGCATTTGTGTTGGTGCAGGAAACCACTTTTGCACTTGTATTAGTGTGGAAAAAACACTTTTCGCACTTGTGTTAGTGTTGAAAAACCACTTTTCGCACTTGTGTTGGTGTTGAAAAAACACTTTTCGCACTTGTGTTAGTGTTGAAAAACCACTTTTCGCACTTGTGTTGGTGCAGGAAACCACTTTTGCACTTGTATTAGTGTGGAAAAACCACTTTTCGCACTTGTGTTAGTGTTGAAAAGCCACTTTTCGCACTTGTGTTAGTGTTGTAAAACCACTTTTCGCACTTGTGTTGGTGCAGGAAACCACTTTTGCACTTGTATTAGTGTGGAAAAACCACTTTTCGCACTTGTGTTAGTGTTGAAAAGCCACTTTTCGCACTTGTGTTAGTGTTGTAAAACCACTTTTCGCACTTGTGTTGGTGCAGGAAACCACTTTTGCACTTGTATTAGTGTGGAAAAACCACTTTTCGCACTTGTGTTAGTGTTGAAAAACCACTTTTCGCACTTGTGTTAGTGTTGAAAAACCACTTTTCGCACTTGTGTTAGTGTTGAAAAACCACTTTTCGCACTTGTGTTGGTGCAGGAAACCACTTTTGCACTTGTATTAGTGTTGAAAAAACACTTTTCGCACTTGCGTTAATGTTGAAAAAACACTTTTCGCACTTGTGTTAGTGTTGAAAAACCACTTTTCGCACTTGTGTTAGTGTTGAAAAACCACTTTTCGCACTTGTGTTGGTGCAGGAAACCACTTTTGCACTTGTATTAGTGTGGAAAAAACACTTTTTGCACTTGTGATAGTGTCGAAAAGCCACTTTTTGCACTTGTGTTAGTGTTGTAAAACCACTTTTCGCACTTGTGTTGGTGCAGGAAACCACTTTTGCACTTGTATTAGTGTGGAAAAAAGACTTTTTGCACTTGTGATAGTGTTGAAAAACCACTTTTCGCACTTTTGTTAGTGTTGGAAAACCACTTTTCGCACTTGTGTTGGTGCAGGAAACCACTTTTGCACTTGTATTAGTGTGGAAAAACCACTTTTCGCATTTGTGTTAGTGTTGAAAAACCACTTTTCGCACTTGTGTTAGTGTTGAAAAACCACTTTTCGCACTTGTGTTAGTGTTGAAAAACCACTTTTCGCACTTGTGTTGGTGCAGGAAACCACTTTTGCACTTGTATTAGTGTGGAAAAAACACTTTTCGCACTTGTGTTAATGTTGAAAAACCACTTTTCGCACTTGTGTTAGTGTTGAAAAACCACTTTTCGCACTTGTGTTAGTGTTGAAAAACCACTTTTCGCACTTGTGTTGGTGCAGGAAACCACTTTTGCACTTGTATTAGTGTGGAAAAAACACTTTTTGCACTTGTGATAGTGTTGAAAAACCACTTTTCGCACTTGTGTTAGTGTTGAAAAACCACTTTTCGCACTTGTGTTGGTGCAGGAAACCACTTTTGCACTTGTATTAGTGTGGAAAAAACACTTTTCGCACTTGTGTTAGTGTTGAAAAACCACTTTTTGCACTTGTGTTCATGTTGAAAAACCACTTTTCGCACATGTGTTGGTGCAGGAAACCACTTTTGCGCTTGTGTTAGTGTTGAAAAACCACTTTTTGCACTTGTGTTGGTGCAGGAAAACCACTTTTGCACTTGTATTAGTGTGGAAAAAACACTTTTTGCACTTGTGATAGTGTTGAAAAACCACTTTTAGCACTTGTGTTAGTGTTGAAAAACCACTTTTCGCACTTGTGTTGGTGCAGGAAACCACTTTTGCACTTGTATTAGTGTGGAAAAAACACTTTTCGCACTTGTGTTAGTGTTGAAAAACCACTTTTCGCACTTGTGTTAGTGTTGAAAAACCACTTTTCGCACTTGTGTTGGTGCAGGAAACCACTTTTGCACTTGTATTAGTGTGGCAAAAACACTTTTCGCACTTGTGTTAGTGTTGAAAAACCACTTTTTGCACTTGTGTTAGTGTTGAAAAACCACTTTTCGCACTTGTGTTGGTGCAGGAAACCACTTTTGCACTTGTATTAGTGTGGAAAAACCACTTTTTGCACTTGTGTTAGTGTTGAAAAGCCACTTTTCGCACTTGTGTTGGTGCAGGAAACCACTTTTGCACTTGTATTAGTGTGGAAAAACCACTTTTCGCACTTGTGTTAGTGTTGAAAAACCACTTTTCACACTTGTGTTGGTGCAGGAAACCACTTTTGCACTTGTATTAGTGTGGAAAAAACACTTTTCGCACTTGTGTTAGTGTTGAAAAATCACTTTTCGCACTTGTGTTAGTGTTGAAAAACCACTTTTCGCACTTGTGTTCGTGCAGGAAACCACTTTTGCACTTGTATTAGTGTGGAAAAACCACTTTTCGCACTTGTGTTAGTGTCGAAAAGCCACTTTTTGCACTTGTGTTAGTGTTGTAAAAACACTTTTCGCACTTGTGTTGGTGCAGGAAACCACTTTTGCACTTGTATTAGTGTGGAAAAAAGACTTTTTGCACTTGTGATAGTGTTGAAAAACCACTTTTCGCACTTTTGTTAGTGTTGAAAAACCACTTTTCGCACTTGTGTTGGTGCAGGAAACCACTTTTGCACTTGTATTAGTGTGGAAAAACCACTTTTCGCATTTGTGTTAGTGTTGAAAAACCACTTTTCGCACTTGTGTTAGTGTTGAAAAACCACTTTTCGCACTTGTGTTAGTGTTGAAAAACCACTTTTCGCACTTGTGTTGGTGCAGGAAACCACTTTTGCACTTGTATTAGTGTGGAAAAAACACTTTTCGCACTTGTGTTAATGTTGAAAAACCACTTTTCGCACTTGTGTTAGTGTTGAAAAACCACTTTTCGCACTTGTGTTAGTGTTGAAAAACCACTTTTCGCACTTGTGTTGGTGCAGGAAACCACTTTTGCACTTGTATTAGTGTGGAAAAAACACTTTTTGCACTTGTGATAGTGTTGAAAAACCACTTTTCGCACTTGTGTTAGTGTTGAAAAACCACTTTTCGCACTTGTGTTGGTGCAGGAAACCACTTTTGCACTTGTAGTAGTGTGGAAAAAACACTTTTCGCACTTGTGTTAGTGTTGAAAAACCACTTTTTGCACTTGTGTTCATGTTGAAAAACCACTTTTCGCACATGTGTTGGTGCAGGAAACCACTTTTGCGCTTGTATTAGTGTGGAAAAACCACTTTTTGCACTTGTGTTAGTGTTGAAAAGCCACTTTTCGCACTTGTGTTAGTGTTGAAAAACCACTTTTCGCACTTGTGTTGGTGCAGGAAACCACTTTTGCACTTGTATTAGTGTGGAAAAACCACTTTTCACACTTGTGTTAGTGTTGAAAAACAACTTTTCGCACTTGTGTTAGTGTTGTAAAACCACTTTTCGCACTTGTGTTAGTGTTGAAAAACCACATTTCGCATTTGTGTTGGTGCAGGAAACCACTTTTGCACTTGTATTAGTGTGGAAAAAACACTTTTCGCACTTGTGTTAGTGTTGAAAAACCACTTTTCGCACTTGTGTTGGTGTTGAAAAAACACTTTTCGCACTTGTGTTAGTGTTGAAAAACCACTTTTCGCACTTGTGTTGGTGCAGGAAACCACTTTTGCACTTGTATTAGTGTGGAAAAACCACTTTTCGCACTTGTGTTAGTGTTGAAAAGCCACTTTTCGCACTTGTGTTAGTGTTGTAAAACCACTTTTCGCACTTGTGTTGGTGCAGGAAACCACTTTTGCACTTGTATTAGTGTGGAAAAACCACTTTTCGCACTTGTGTTAGTGTTGAAAAGCCACTTTTCGCACTTGTGTTAGTGTTGTAAAACCACTTTTCGCACTTGTGTTGGTGCAGGAAACCACTTTTGCACTTGTATTAGTGTGGAAAAACCACTTTTCGCACTTGTGTTAGTGTTGAAAAACCACTTTTCGCACTTGTGTTAGTGTTGAAAAACCACTTTTCGCACTTGTGTTAGTGTTGAAAAACCACTTTTCGCACTTGTGTTGGTGCAGGAAACCACTTTTGCACTTGTATTAGTGTTGAAAAAACACTTTTCGCACTTGCGTTAATGTTGAAAAAACACTTTTCGCACTTGTGTTAGTGTTGAAAAACCACTTTTCGCACTTGTGTTAGTGTTGAAAAACCACTTTTCGCACTTGTGTTGGTGCAGGAAACCACTTTTGCACTTGTATTAGTGTGGAAAAAACACTTTTTGCACTTGTGATAGTGTCGAAAAGCCACTTTTTGCACTTGTGTTAGTGTTGTAAAACCACTTTTCGCACTTGTGTTGGTGCAGGAAACCACTTTTGCACTTGTATTAGTGTGGAAAAAAGACTTTTTGCACTTGTGATAGTGTTGAAAAACCACTTTTCGCACTTTTGTTAGTGTTGGAAAACCACTTTTCGCACTTGTGTTGGTGCAGGAAACCACTTTTGCACTTGTATTAGTGTGGAAAAACCACTTTTCGCATTTGTGTTAGTGTTGAAAAACCACTTTTCGCACTTGTGTTAGTGTTGAAAAACCACTTTTCGCACTTGTGTTAGTGTTGAAAAACCACTTTTCGCACTTGTGTTGGTGCAGGAAACCACTTTTGCACTTGTATTAGTGTGGAAAAAACACTTTTCGCACTTGTGTTAATGTTGAAAAACCACTTTTCGCACTTGTGTTAGTGTTGAAAAACCACTTTTCGCACTTGTGTTAGTGTTGAAAAACCACTTTTCGCACTTGTGTTGGTGCAGGAAACCACTTTTGCACTTGTATTAGTGTGGAAAAAACACTTTTTGCACTTGTGATAGTGTTGAAAAACCACTTTTCGCACTTGTGTTAGTGTTGAAAAACCACTTTTCGCACTTGTGTTGGTGCAGGAAACCACTTTTGCACTTGTATTAGTGTGGAAAAAACACTTTTCGCACTTGTGTTAGTGTTGAAAAACCACTTTTTGCACTTGTGTTCATGTTGAAAAACCACTTTTCGCACATGTGTTGGTGCAGGAAACCACTTTTGCGCTTGTATTAGTGTGGAAAAACCACTTTTTGCACTTGTGTTAGTGTTGAAAAGCCACTTTTCGCACTTGTGTTAGTGTTGAAAAACCACTTTTCGCACTTGTGTTGGTGCAGGAAACCACTTTTGCACTTGTATTAGTGTGGAAAAACCACTTTTCACACTTGTGTTAGTGTTGAAAAACAACTTTTCGCACTTGTGTTAGTGTTGTAAAACCACTTTTCGCACTTGTGTTAGTGTTGAAAAACCACATTTCGCATTTGTGTTGGTGCAGGAAACCACTTTTGCACTTGTATTAGTGTGGAAAAAACACTTTTCGCACTTGTGTTAGTGTTGAAAAACCACTTTTCGCACTTGTGTTGGTGTTGAAAAAACACTTTTCGCACTTGTGTTAGTGTTGAAAAACCACTTTTCGCACTTGTGTTGGTGCAGGAAACCACTTTTGCACTTGTATTAGTGTGGAAAAACCACTTTTCGCACTTGTGTTAGTGTTGAAAAGCCACTTCTCGCACTTGTGTTAGTGTTGTAAAACCACTTTTCGCACTTGTGTTGGTGCAGGAAACCACTTTTGCACTTGTATTAGTGTGGAAAAACCACTTTTCGCACTTGTGTTAGTGTTGAAAAGCCACTTTTCGCACTTGTGTTAGTGTTGTAAAACCACTTTTCGCACTTGTGTTGGTGCAGGAAACCACTTTTGCACTTGTATTAGTGTGGAAAAACCACTTTTCGCACTTGTGTTAGTGTTGAAAAACCACTTTTCGCACTTGTGTTAGTGTTGAAAAATCTCTTTTCGCACTTGTGTTAGTGTTGAAAAACCACTTTTCGCACTTGCGTTAGTGTTGAAAAACCACTTTTCGCACTTGTGTTAGTGTTGAAAAACTACATTTCGCACTTGTGTTGGTGCAGGAAACCACTTTTGCACTTGTAATAGTGTGGAAAAAACACTTTTCGCTCTTGTGTTAGTGTTGAAAAACCACTTTTCGCACTTGTGTTAGTGTTGAAAAACCACTTTTCGCACTTGTGTTAGTGTTGAAAAACCACTTTTCGCACATGTGTTGGTGCAGGAAACCACTTTTGCACTTGTATTAGTGTGGAAAAACCACTTTTCGCACTTGTGTTAGTGTTGAAAAACCACTTTTCGCACTTGTGTTAGTGTTGAAAAACCACTTTTCGCACATGTGTTGGTGCAGGAAACCACTTTTGCACTTGTATTAGTGTGGAAAAAACACTTTTTGCACTTGGGATAGTGTTGAAAAACCACTTTTCGCACTTGTGTTAGTGTTGAAAAACCACTTTTTGCACTTGTGTTAGTGTTGAAAAACCACTTTTCGCACTTGTGTTGGTGCAGGAAACCACTTTTGCACTTGTATTAGTGTGGAAAAAACACTTTTCGCACTTGTGTTAGTGTTGAAAAACCACTTTTCGCACTTGTGTTAGTGTTGAAAAACCACTTTTCGCACTTGTGTTGTTGTTCAAAAACCACTTTTCGCACTTGTGTTAGTGTTGAAAAACCACTTTTCGCACTTGTGTTGGTGCAGGAAACCACTTTTGCACTTGTATTAGTGTGGAAAAAACACTTTTCGCACTTGTGTTAGTGTTGAAAAATCACTTTTCGCACTTGTGTTAGTGTTGAAAAACCACTTTTCGCACTTGTGTTAGTGTTGAAAAACCACTTTTCGCACTTGTGTTGGTGCAGGAAACCACTTTTGCACTTGTATTAGTGTGGAAAAACCACTTTTCGCACTTGTGTTAATGTTGAAAAACCACTTTTCGCACTTGTGTTAGTGTTGAAAAACCACTTTTCGCACTTGTGTTGGTGCAGGAAACCACTTTTGCACTTGTATTAGTGTGGAAAAATCACTTTTCGCACTTGTGTTAGTGTTGAAAAGCCACTTTTCGCACTTGTGTTAGTGTTGTAAAACCACTTTTGCACTTGTATTAGTGTTGAAAAACCACTTTTCGCACTTGTGTTGGTGCAGGAAACCACTTTTGCACTTGTATTAGTGTTGAAAAACCACTTTTCGCACTTGTGTTAGTGTTGAAAAACCACTTTTCGCACTTGTGTTGGTGCAGGAAACCACTTTTGCACTTGTATTAGTGTGGAAAAATCACTTTTCGCACTTGTGTTAATGTTGAAAAACCACTTTTCGCACTTGTGTTAGTGTTGAAAAACCACTTTTCGCACTTGTGTTGGTGCAGGAAACCAATTTTGCACTTGTATTAGTGTGGAAAAAACACTTTTCGCACTTGTGTTAATGTTGAAAAACCACTTTTCGCACTTGTGTTAGTGTTGAAAAACCACTTTTCGCACTTGTGTTAGTGTTGAAAAACCACTTTTCGCACTTGTGTTGGTGCAGGAAACCACTTTTGCACTTGTATTAGTGTGGAAAAAACACTTTTTGCACTTGTGATAGTGTTGAAAAACCACTTTTCGCACTTGTGTTAGTGTTGAAAAACCACTTTTCGCACTTGTGTTGGTGCAGGAAACCACTTTTGCACTTGTATTAGTGTGGAAAAAACACTTTTCGCACTTGTGTTAGTGTTGAAAAACCACTTTTTGCACTTGTGTTCGTGTTGAAAAACCACTTTTCGCACATGTGTTGGTGCAGGAAACCACTTTTGCACTTGTATTAGTGTGGAAAAACCACTTTTTGCACTTGTGTTAGTGTTGAAAAGCCACTTTTCGCACTTGTGTTCGTGTTGAAAAACCACTTTTCGCACTTGTGTTGGTGCAGGAAACCACTTTTGCACTTGTATTAGTGTGGAAAAACCAGTTTTCACACTTGTGTTAGTGTTGAAAAACAACTTTTTGCACTTGTGTTAGTGTTGTAAAACCACTTTTCGCACTTGTGTTAGTGTTGAAAAACCACTTTTCGCATTTGTGTTGGTGCAGGAAACCACTTTTG
This sequence comes from Myxine glutinosa, assembly GCF_964187855.1. Classification (NCBI taxonomy): domain Eukaryota; kingdom Metazoa; phylum Chordata; class Myxini; order Myxiniformes; family Myxinidae; genus Myxine; species Myxine glutinosa. The sequence goes on along the minus strand of NW_027616858.1, from coordinate 42,845 downwards.
CACTTGTATTAGTGTGGAAAAAACACTTTTCGCACTTGTGTTAGTGTTGAAAAACCACTTTTCGCACTTGTGTTGTTGTTGAAAAACCACTTTTCGCACTTGTGTTAGTGTTGAAAAACCACTTTTCGCACTTGTGTTGGTGCAGGAAACCACTTTTGCACTTGTATTAGTGTGGAAAAACCACTTTTCGCACTTGTGTTAGTGTTGAAAAGCCACTTTTCGCACTTGTGTTAGTGTTGTAAAACCACTTTTCGCACTTGTGTTGGTGCAGGAAACCACTTTTCCACTTGTATTAGTGTGGAAAAACCACTTTTCGCACTTGTGTTAGTGTTGAAAAGCCACTTTTCGCACTTGTGTTAGTGTTGTAAAACCACTTTTCGCACTTGTGTTGGTGCAGGAATCCACTTTTGCACTTGTATTAGTGTGGAAAAACCACTTTTCGCACTTGTGTTAGTATTGAAAAACCACTTTTCGCACTTGTGTTAGTGTTGAAAAACCACTTTTCGCACTTGTGTTAGTGTTGAAAAACCACTTTTCGCACTTGTGTTGGTGCAGGAAACCACTTTTGCACTTGTATTAGTGTGGAAAAAACACTTTTCGCACTTGTGTTAATGTTGAAAAACCACTTTTCGCACTTGTGTTAGTGTTGAAAAACCACTTTTCGCACTTGTGTTAGTGTTGAAAAACCACTTTTCGCACTTGTGTTGGTGCAGGAAACCACTTTTGCACTTGTATTAGTGTGGAAAAAACACTTTTTGCACTTGTGATAGTGTTGAAAAACCACTTTTAGCACTTGTGTTAGTGTTGAAAAACCACTTTTCGCACTTGTGTTGGTGCAGGAAACCACTTTTGCACTTGTATTAGTGTGGAAAAAACACTTTTCGCACTTGTGATAGTGTTGAAAAACCACTTTTCGCACTTGTGTTAGTGTTGAAAAACCACTTTTCGCACTTGTGTTGGTGCAGGAAACCACTTTTGCACTTGTATTAGTGTGGCAAAAACACTTTTCGCACTTGTGTTAGTGTTGAAAAACCACTTTTCGCACTTGTGTTAGTGTTGAAAAACCACTTTTCGCACTTGTGTTGGTGCAGGAAACCACTTTTGCACTTGTATTAGTGTGGAAAAACCACTTTTTGCACTTGTGTTAGTGTTGAAAAGCCACTTTTCGCACTTGTGTTAGTGTTGAAAAACCACTTTTCGCACTTGTGTTGGTGCAGGAAACCACTTTTGCACTTGTATTAGTGTGGAAAAACCACGTTTCACACTTGTGTTAGTGTTGAAAAACAACTTTTCGCACTTGTGTTAGTGTTGTAAAACCACTTTTCGCACTTGTGTTAGTGTTGAAAAACCACTTTTCGCATTTGTGTTGGTGCAGGAAACCACTTTTGCACTTGTATTAGTGTGGAAAAAACACTTTTCGCACTTGTGTTAGTGTTGAAAAACCACTTTTCGCACTTGTGTTAGTGTTGAAAAACCACTTTTCGCACTTGTGTTAGTTTTGAAAAACCACTTTTCGCACTTGTGTTGGTGCAGGAAACCTCTTTTGCACTTGTGTTAGTGTTGAAAAACCACTTTTCGCACTTTTGTTAGTGTTGAAAAACCACTTTTCGCACTTGTGTTGGTGCAGGAAACCACTTTTGCACTTGTATTAGTGTGGAAAAATCTCTTTTCGCACTTGTGTTAGTGTTGAAAAACCACTTTTCGCACTTGCGTTAGTGTTGAAAAACCACTTTTCGCACTTGTGTTAGTGTTGAAAAACTACTTTTCGCACTTGTGTTGGTGCAGGAAACCACTTTTGCACTTGTAATAGTGTGGAAAAAACACTTTTCGCTCTTGTGTTAGTGTTGAAAAACCACTTTTCGCACTTGTGTTAGTGTTGAAAAACCACTTTTCGCACTTGTGTTAGTGTTGAAAAACCACTTTTCGCACATGTGTTGGTGCAGGAAACCACTTTTGCACTTGTATTAGTGTGGAAAAACCACTTTTCGCACTTGTGTTAGTGTTGAAAAACCACTTTTCGCACTTGTGTTAGTGTTGAAAAACCACTTTTCGCACATGTGTTGGTGCAGGAAACCACTTTTGCACTTGTATTAGTGTGGAAAAAACACTTTTTGCACTTGGGATAGTGTTGAAAAACCACTTTTCGCACTTGTGTTAGTGTTGAAAAACCACTTTTCGCACTTGTGTTAGTGTTGAAAAACCACTTTTCGCACTTGTGTTGGTGCAGGAAACCACTTTTGCACTTGTATTAGTGTGGAAAAAACACTTTTCGCACTTGTGTTAGTGTTGAAAAACCACTTTTCGCACTTGTGTTAGTGTTGAAAAACCACTTTTCGCACTTGTGTTGTTGTTGAAAAACCACTTTTCGCACTTGTGTTAGTGTTGAAAAACCACTTTTCGCACTTGTGTTGGTGCAGGAAACCACTTTTGCACTTGTATTAGTGTGGAAAAACCACTTTTCGCACTTGTGTTAGTGTTGAAAAGCCACTTTTCGCACTTGTGTTAGTGTTGTAAAACCACTTTTCGCACTTGTGTTGGTGCAGGAAACCACTTTTCCACTTGTATTAGTGTGGAAAAAACACTTTTCGCACTTGTGTTAGTGTTGAAAAGCCACTTTTCGCACTTGTGTTAGTGTTGTAAAACCACTTTTCGCACTTGTGTTGGTGCAGGAATCCACTTTTGCACTTGTATTAGTGTGGAAAAACCACTTTTCGCACTTGTGTTAGTGTTGAAAAACCACTTTTCGCACTTGTGTTAGTGTTGAAAAACCACTTTTCGCACTTGTGTTAGTGTTGAAAAACCACTTTTCGCACTTGTGTTGGTGCAGGAAACCACTTTTGCACTTGTATTAGTGTGGAAAAAACACTTTTCGCACTTGTGTTAATGTTGAAAAACCACTTTTCGCACTTGTGTTAGTGTTGAAAAACCACTTTTCGCACTTGTGTTAGTGTTGAAAAACCACTTTTCGCACTTGTGTTGGTGCAGGAAACCACTTTTGCACTTGTATTAGTGTGGAAAAAACACTTTTTGCACTTGTGATAGTGTTGAAAAACCACTTTTAGCACTTGTGTTAGTGTTGAAAAACCACTTTTCGCAATTGTGTTGGTGGAGGAAACCACTTTTGCACTTGTATTAGTGTGGAAAAAACACTTTTCGCACTTGTGATAGTGTTGAAAAACCACTTTTCGCACTTGTGTTGGTGCAGGAAACCACTTTTGCACTTGTATTAGTGTGGCAAAAACACTTTTCGCACTTGTGTTAGTGTTGAAAAACCACTTTTCGCACTTGTGTTAGTGTTGAAAAACCACTTTTCGCACTTGTGTTGGTGCAGGAAACCACTTTTGCACTTGTATTAGTGTGGAAAAACCACTTTTTGCACTTGTGTTAGTGTTGAAAAGCCACTTCTCGCACTTGTGTTAGTGTTGAAAAACCACTTTTCGCACTTGTGTTGGTGCAGGAAACCACTTTTGCACTTGTATTAGTGTTGAAAAACCACTTTTCGCATTTGTATTGGTGCAGGAAACCACTTTTGCACTTGTATTAGTGTGGAAAAAACACTTTTCGCACTTGTGATAGTGTTGAAAAACCACTTTTCGCACTTGTGTTAGTGTTGAAAAACCACTTTTCGCACTTGTGTTGGTGCAGGAAACCACTTTTGCACTTGTATTAGTGTGGCAAAAACACTTTTCGCACTTGTGTTAGTGTTGAAAAACCACTTTTCGCACTTGTGTTAGTGTTGAAAAACCACTTTTCGCACTTGTGTTGGTGCAGGAAACCACTTTTGCACTTGTATTAGTGTGGAAAAACCACTTTTTGCACTTGTGTTAGTGTTGAAAAGCCACTTTTCACACTTGTGTTAGTGTTGAAAAACAACTTTTCGCACTTGTGTTAGTGTTGTAAAACCACTTTTCGCACTTGTGTTAGTGTTGAAAAACCACTTTTCGCATTTGTGTTGGTGCAGGAAACCACTTTTGCACTTGTATTAGTGTGGAAAAAACACTTTTCGCACTTGTGTTAGTGTTGAAAAACCACTTTTCGCACTTGTGTTAGTGTTGAAAAACCACTTTTCGCACTTGTGTTAGTTTTGAAAAACCACTTGTCGCACTTGTGTTGGTGCAGGAAACCTCTTTTGCACTTGTATTAGTGTGGAAAAACCACTTTTTGCACTTGTGTTAGTGTTGAAAAACCACTTTTCGCACTTTTGTTAGTGTTGAAAAACCACTTTTCGCACTTGTGTTGGTGCAGGAAACCACTTTTGCACTTGTATTAGTGTGGAAAAATCTCTTTTCGCACTTGTGTTAGTGTTGAAAAACCACTTTTCGCACTTGCGTTAGTGTTGAAAAACCACTTTTCGCACTTGTGTTAGTGTTGAAAAACGACTTTTCGCACATGTGTTGGTGCAGGAAACCACTTTTGCACTTGTAATAGTGTGGAAAAAACACTTTTCGCTCTTGTGTTAGTGTTGAAAAACCACTTTTCGCACATGTGCTGGTGCAGGAAACCACTTTTGCACTTGTATTAGTGTGGAAAAACCACTTTTCGCACTTGTGTTAGTGTTGAAAAACCACTTTTCGCACTTGTGTTAGTGTTGAAAAACCACTTTTCGCACATGTGTTGGTGCAGGAAACCACTTTTGCACTTGTATTAGTGTGGAAAAACCACTTTTCGCACTTGTGTTAGTGTTGAAAAACCACTTTTCGCACTTGTGTTAGTGTTGAAAAACCACTTTTCGCACTTTTGTTAGTGTTGAAAAACCACTTTTCGCACTTGTGTTGGTGCAGGAAACCACTTTTGCACTTGTATTAGTGTGGAAAAATCTCTTTTCGCACTTGTGTTAGTGTTGAAAAACCACTTTTCGCACTTGCGTTAGTGTTGAAAAACCACTTTTCGCACTTGTGTTAGTGTTGAAAAACTACTTTTCGCACATGTGTTGGTGCAGGAAACCACTTTTGCACTTGTAATAGTGTGGAAAAAACACTTTTCGCACTTGTGTTAGTGTTGAAAAACTACTTTTCGCACTTGTGTTGGTGCAGGAAACCACTTTTGCACTTGTAATAGTGTGGAAAAAACACTTTTCGCTCTTGTGTTAGTGTTGAAAAACCACTTTTCGCACTTGTGTTAGTGTTGAAAAACCACTTTTCGCACTTGTGTTAGTGTTGAAAAACCACTTTTCGCACATGTGTTGGTGCAGGAAACCACTTTTGCACTTGTATTAGTGTGGAAAAACCACTTTTCGCACTTGTGTTAGTGTTGAAAAACCACTTTTCGCACTTGTGTTAGTGTTGAAAAACCACTTTTCGCACATGTGTTGGTGCAGGAAACCACTTTTGCACTTGTATTAGTGTGGAAAAAACACTTTTTGCACTTGGGATAGTGTTGAAAAACCACTTTTCGCACTTGTGTTAGTGTTGAAAAACCACTTTTCGCACTTGTGTTAGTGTTGAAAAACCACTTTTCGCACTTGTGTTGGTGCAGGAAACCACTTTTGCACTTGTATTAGTGTGGAAAAAAACACTTTTCGCACTTGTGTTAGTGTTGAAAAACCACTTTTCGCACTTGTGTTAGTGTTGAAAAACCACTTTTCGCACTTGTGTTGTTGTTGAAAAACCACTTTTCGCACTTGTGTTAGTGTTGAAAAACCACTTTTCGCACTTGTGTTGGTGCAGGAAACCACTTTTGCACTTGTATTAGTGTGGAAAAACCACTTTTCGCACTTGTGTTAGTGTTGAAAAGCCACTTTTCGCACTTGTGTTAGTGTTGTAAAACCACTTTTCGCACTTGTGTTGGTGCAGGAAACCACTTTTCCACTTGTATTAGTGTGGAAAAAACACTTTTCGCACTTGTGTTAGTGTTGAAAAGCCACTTTTCGCACTTGTGTTAGTGTTGTAAAACCACTTTTCGCACTTGTGTTGGTGCAGGAATCCACTTTTGCACTTGTATTAGTGTGGAAAAACCACTTTTCGCACTTGTGTTAGTGTTGAAAAACCACTTTTCGCACTTGTGTTAGTGTTGAAAAACCACTTTTCGCACTTGTGTTAGTGTTGAAAAACCACTTTTCGCACTTGTGTTGGTGCAGGAAACCACTTTTGCACTTGTATTAGTGTGGAAAAAACACTTTTTGCACTTGTGATAGTGTTGAAAAACCACTTTTAGCACTTGTGTTAGTGTTGAAAAACCACTTTTCGCACTTGTGTTGGTGCAGGAAACCACTTTTGCACTTGTATTAGTGTGGAAAAAACACTTTTCGCACTTGTGATAGTGTTGAAAAACCACTTTTCGCACTTGTGTTAGTGTTGAAAAACCACTTTTCGCACTTGTGTTGGTGCAGGAAACCACTTTTGCACTTGTATTAGTGTGGCAAAAACACTTTTCGCACTTGTGTTAGTGTTGAAAAACCACTTTTCGCACTTGTGTTCGTGTTGAAAAACCACTTTTCGCACTTGTGTTGGTGCAGGAAACCACTTTTGCACTTGTGTTGGTGCAGGAAACCACTTTTGCACTTGTATTAGTGTGGAAAAACCACTTTTTGCACTTGTGTTAGTGTTGAAAAGCCACTTTTCACACTTGTGTTAGTGTTGAAAAACAACTTTTCGCACTTGTGTTAGTGTTGTAAAACCACTTTTCGCACTTGTGTTAGTGTTGAAAAACCACTTTTCGCATTTGTGTTGGTGCAGGAAACCACTTTTGCACTTGTATTAGTGTGGAAAAAACACTTTTCGCACTTGTGTTAGTGTTGAAAAACCACTTTTCGCACTTGTGTTAGTGTTGAAAAACCACTTTTCGCACTTGTGTTAGTTTTGAAAAACCACTTTTCGCACTTGTGTTGGTGCAGGAAACCTCTTTTGCACTTGTATTAGTGTGGAAAAACCACTTTTTGCACTTGTGTTAGTGTTGAAAAACCACTTTTCGCACTTTTGTTAGTGTTGAAAAACCACTTTTCGCACTTGTGTTGGTGCAGGAAACCACTTTTGCACTTGTATTAGTGTGGAAAAATCTCTTTTCGCACTTGTGTTAGTGTTGAAAAACCACTTTTCGCACTTGCGTTAGTGTTGAAAAACCACTTTTCGCACTTGTGTTAGTGTTGAAAAACTACTTTTCGCACATGTGTTGGTGCAGGAAACCACTTTTGCACTTGTAATAGCATGGAAAAAACACTTTTCGCTCTTGTGTTAGTGTTGAAAAACCACTTTTCGCACATGTGTTGGTGAAGGAAACCACTTTTGCACTTGTATTAGTGTGGAAAACCACTTTTCGCACTTGTGTTAGTGTTGAAAAACCACTTTTCGCACTTGTGTTAGTGTTGAAAAACCACTTTTCGCACATGTGTTGGTGCAGGAAACCACTTTTGCACTTGTATTAGTGTGGAAAAACCACTTTTCGCACTTGTGTTAGTGTTGAAAAACCACTTTTCGCACTTGTGTTAGTGTTGAAAAAACCACTTTTCGCACTTTTGTTAGTGTTGAAAAACCACTTTTCGCCCTTGTGTTGGTGCAGGAAACCACTTTTGCACTTGTATTAGTGTGGAAAAATCTCTTTTCGCACTTGTGTTAGTGTTGAAAAACCACTTTTCGCAATTGCGTTAGTGTTGAAAAACCACTTTTCGCACTTGTGTTAGTGTTGAAAAACTACTTTTCGCACATGTGTTGGTGCAGGAAACCACTTTTGCACTTGTAATAGTGTGGAAAAAACACTTTTCGCTCTTGTATTAGTGTTGAAAAACCACTTTTCGCACATGTGTTGGTGCAGGAAACCACTTTTGCAGTTGTATTAGTGTGGAAAAAACCACTTTTCGCACTGTGTGTTAGTGTTGAAAAACCACTTTTCGCACTTGTGTTCGTGTTGAAAAACCACTTTTCGCACATGTGTTGGTGCAGGAAACCACTTTTGCACTTGTATTAGTGTGGAAAAAACACTTTTTGCACTTGGGATAGTGTTGAAAAACACTTTTCGCACTTGTGTTAGTGTTGAAAAACCACTTTTCGCACTTGTGTTAGTGTTGAAAAACCACTTTTCGCACTTGTGTTGGTGCAGGAAACCACTTTTGCACTTGTATTAGTGTGGAAAAAACACTTTTCGCACTTGTGTTAGTGTTGAAAAACCACTTTTCGCACTTGTGTTAGTGTTGAAAAACCACTTTTCGCACTTGTGTTAGTGTTGAAAAACCACTTTTCGCACTTGTGTTGGTGCAGGAAACCACTTTTGCACTTGTATTAGTGTGGAAAAAACACTTTTTGCACTTTTGATAGTGTTGAAAAACCACTTTTTGCACTTGTGTTGGTGCAGGAAACCACTTTTGCAGTTGTATTAGTGTGGAAAAAACACTTTTTGCACTTGTGATAGTGTTGAAAAACCACTTTTCGCACTTGTGGTAGTGTTGAAAAACCACTTTTCGCACTTGTGTTGGTGCAGGAAACCACTTTTGCACTTGTATTAGTGTGGAAAAACCACTTTTCACACTTGTGTTAGTGTTGAAAGACAACTTTTCGCACTTGTGTTGGTGCAGGAAACCACTTTTGCACTTGTATTAGTGTGGAAAAACCACTTTTTGCACTTGTGTTCGTGTTGAAAAACCACTTTTCGCACATGTGTTGGTGCAGGAAACCACTTTTGCACTTGTATTAGTGTGGAAAAAACACTTTTTGCACTTGTGATAGTGTTGAAAAACCACTTTTCGCACTTGTGTTAGTGTTGAAAAACCACTTTTCGCACTTGTGTTAGTGTTGAAAAACCACTTTTCGCACATGTGTTGGTGCAGGAAACCACTTTTGCACTTGTATTAGTGTTGAAAAACCACTTTTCGCACTTGTGTTAGTGTTGAAAAACCACTTTTCGCACATGTGTTGGTGCAGGAAACCACTTTTGCACTTGTATTAGTGTGGAAAAACCACTTTTCGCACTTGTGTTAGTGTTGAAAAACCACTTTTCGCACTTGTGTTAGTGTTGAAAAACCACTTTTCGCACATGTGTTGGTGCAGGAAACCACTTTTGCACTTGCATTAGTGTGGAAAAAACACTTTTTGCACTTGGGATAGTGTTGAAAAACCACTTTTGCACTTGTATTAGTGTGGAAAAACCACTTTTCGCACTTGTGTTAGTGTTGAAAAGCCACTTTTCGCACTTGTGTTAGTGTTGTAAAACCACTTTTCGCACTTGTGTTGGTGCAGGAAACCACTTTTCCACTTGTATTAGTGTGGAAAAAACACTTTTCGCACTTGTGTTAGTGTTGAAAAGCCACTTTTCGCACTTGTGTTAGTGTTGTAAAACCACTTTTCGCACTTGTGTTGGTGCAGGAATCCACTTTTGCACTTGTATTAGTGTGGAAAAACCACTTTTCGCACTTGTGTTAGTGTTGAAAAACCACTTTTCGCACTTGTGTTAGTGTTGAAAAACCACTTTTCGCACTTGTGTTAGTGTTGAAAAACCACTTTTCGCACTTGTGTTGGTGCAGGAAACCACTTTTGCACTTGTATTAGTGTGGAAAAAAACACTTTTCGCACTTGTGTTAATGTTGAAAAAACCACTTTTCGCACTTGTGTTAGTGTTGAAAAACCACTTTTCGCACTTGTGTTAGTGTTGAAAAACCACTTTTCGCACTTGTGTTGGTGCAGGAAACCACTTTTGCACTTGTATTAGTGTGGAAAAAACACTTTTTGCAGCTTGTGATAGTGTTGGAAAAACACTTTTAGCACTTGTGTTAGTGTTGAAAAACCACTTTTCGCACTTGTGTTGGTGCAGGAAACCACTTTTGCACTTGTATTAGTGTGGAAAAAACACTTTTCGCACTTGTGATAGTGTTGAAAAACCACTTTTCGCACTTGTGTTAGTGTTGAAAAACCACTTTTCGCACTTGTGTTGGTGCAGGAAACCACTTTTGCACTTGTATTAGTGTGGAAAAACCACTTTTTGCACTTGTGTTAGTGTTGAAAAGCCACTTCTCGCACTTGTGTTAGTGTTGAAAAACCACTTTTCGCACTTGTGTTGGTGCAGGAAACCACTTTTGCACTTGTATTAGTGTTGAAAAACCACTTTTCGCATTTGTGTTGGTGCAGGAAACCACTTTTGCACTTGTATTAGTGTGGAAAAAACACTTTTCGCACTTGTGATAGTGTTGAAAAACCACTTTTCGCACTTGTGTTAGTGTTGAAAACCACTTTTCGCACTTGTGTTGGTGCAGGAAACCACTTTTGCACTTGTATTAGTGTGGCAAAAACACTTTTCGCACTTGTGTTAGTGTTGAAAAACCACTTTTCGCACTTGTGTTAGTGTTGAAAAACCACTTTTCGCACTTGTGTTGGTGCAGGAAACCACTTTTGCACTTGTATTAGAGTGGAAAAAACCACTTTTTGCACTTGTGTTAGTGTTGAAAAGCCACTTTTCACACTTGTGTTAGTGTTGAAAAACAACTTTTCGCACTTGTGTTAGTGTTGTAAAACCACTTTTCGCACTTGTGTTAGTGTTGAAAAACCACTTTTCGCATTTGTGTTGGTGCAGGAAACCACTTTTGCACTTGTATTAGTGTGGAAAAAACACTTTTCGCACTTGTGTTAGTGTTGAAAAACCACTTTTCGCACTTGTGTTAGTGTTGAAAAACCACTTTTCGCACTTGTGTTAGTTTTGAAAAACCACTTTTCGCACTTGTGTTGGTGCAGGAAACCTCTTTTGCACTTGTATTAGTGTGGAAAAACCACTTTTTGCACTTGTGTTAGTGTTGAAAAACCACTTTTCGCACTTTTGTTAGTGTTGAAAAACCACTTTTCGCACTTGTGTTGGTGCAGGAAACCACGTTTGCACTTGTATTAGTGTGGAAAAATCTCTTTTCGCACTTGTGTTAGTGTTGAAAAACCACTTTTCGCACTTGCGTTAGTGTTGAAAAACCACTTTTCGCACTTGTGTTAGTGTTGAAAAACTACTTTTCGCACATGTGTTGGTGCAGGAAACCACTTTTGCACTTGTAATAGTGTGGAAAAAACACTTTTCGCTCTTGTGTTAGTGTTGAAAAACCACTTTTCGCACATGTGTTGGTGCAGGAAACCACTTTTGCACTTGTATTAGTGTGGAAAACCACTTTTCGCACTTGTGTTAGTGTTGAAAAACCACTTTTCGCACTTGTGTTAGTGTTGAAAAACCACTTTTCGCACATGTGTTGGTGCAGGAAACCACTTTTGCACTTGTATTAGTGTGGAAAAAACCACTTTTCGCACTTGTGTTAGTGTTGAAAAACCACTTTTCGCACTTGTGTTAGTGTTGAAAAACCACTTTTCGCACTTTTGTTAGTGTTGAAAAACCACTTTTCGCACTTGTGTTGGTGCAGGAAACCACTTTTGCACTTGTATTAGTGTGGAAAAATCTCTTTTCGCACTTGTGTTAGTGTTGAAAAACCACTTTTCGCACTTGCGTTAGTGTTGAAAAACCACTTTTCGCACTTGTGTTAGTGTTGAAAAACTACTTTTCGCACATGTGTTGGTGCAGGAAACCACTTTTGCACTTGTAATAGTGTGGAAAAAACACTTTTCGCTCTTGTATTAGTGTTGAAAAACCACTTTTCGCACATGTGTTGGTGCAGGAAACCACTTTTGCAGTTGTATTAGTGTGGAAAAACCACTTTTCGCACTTGTGTTAGTGTTGAAAAACCACTTTTCGCACTTGTGTTAGTGTTGAAAAACCACTTTTCGCACATGTGTTGGTGCAGGAAACCACTTTTGCACTTGTATTAGTGTGGAAAAAACACTTTTTGCACTTGGGATAGTGTTGAAAAACCACTTTTCGCACTTGTGTTAGTGTTGAAAAACCACTTTTCGCACTTGTGTTAGTGTTGAAAAACCACTTTTCGCACTTGTGTTGGTGCAGGAAACCACTTTTGCACTTGTATTAGTGTGGAAAAAACACTTTTCGCACTTGTGTTAGTGTTGAAAAACCACTTTTCGCACTTGTGTTAGTGTTGAAAAACCACTTTTCGCACTTGTGTTAGTGTTGAAAAACCACTTTTCGCACTTGTGTTGGTGCAGGAAACCACTTTTGCACTTGTATTAGTGTGGAAAAAACACTTTTTGCACTTTTGATAGTGTTGAAAAACCACTTTTTGCACTTGTGTTGGTGCAGGAAACCACTTTTGCAGTTGTATTAGTGTGGAAAAAACACTTTTTGCACTTGTGATAGGGTTGAAAAACCACTTTTCGCACTTGTGGTAGTGTTGAAAAACCACTTTTCGCACTTGTGTTGGTGCAGGAAACCACTTTTGCACTTGTATTAGTGTGGAAAAACCACTTTTCACACTTGTGTTAGTGTTGAAAGACAACTTTTCGCACTTGTGTTGGTGCAGGAAACCACTTTTGCACTTGTATTAGTGTGGAAAAACCACTTTTTGCACTTGTGTTCGTGTTGAAAAACCACTTTTCGCACATGTGTTGGTGCAGGAAACCACTTTTGCACTTGTATTAGTGTGGAAAAAACACTTTTTGCACTTGTGATAGTGTTGAAAAACCACTTTTCGCACTTGTGTTAGTGTTGAAAAACCACTTTTCGCACTTGTGTTAGTGTTGAAAAACCACTTTTCGCACATGTGTTGGTGCAGGAAACCACTTTTGCACTTGTATTAGTGTTGAAAAACCACTTTTCGCACTTGTGTTAGTGTTGAAAAACCACTTTTCGCACATGTGTTGGTGCAGGAAACCACTTTTGCACTTGTATTAGTGTGGAAAAACCACTTTTCGCACTTGTGTTAGTGTTGAAAAACCACTTTTCGCACTTGTGTTAGTGTTGAAAAACCACTTTTCGCACATGTGTTGGTGCAGGAAACCACTTTTGCACTTGCATTAGTGTGGAAAAAACACTTTTTGCACTTGGGATAGTGTTGAAAAACCACTTTTGCACTTGTATTAGTGTGGAAAAACCACTTTTCGCACTTGTGTTAGTGTTGAAAAGCCACTTTTCGCACTTGTGTTAGTGTTGTAAAACCACTTTTCGCACTTGTGTTGGTGCAGGAAACCACTTTTCCACTTGTATTAGTGTGGAAAAAACACTTTTCGCACTTGTGTTAGTGTTGAAAAGCCACTTTTCGCACTTGTGTTAGTGTTGTAAAACCACTTTTCGCACTTGTGTTGGTGCAGGAATCCACTTTTGCACTTGTATTAGTGTGGAAAAACCACTTTTCGCACTTGTGTTAGTGTTGAAAAACCACTTTTCGCACTTGTGTTAGTGTTGAAAAACCACTTTTCGCACTTGTGTTAGTGTTGAAAAACCACTTTTCGCACTTGTGTTGGTGCAGGAAACCACTTTTGCACTTGTATTAGTGTGGAAAAAACACTTTTCGCACTTGTGTTAATGTTGAAAAACCACTTTTCGCACTTGTGTTAGTGTTGAAAAACCACTTTTCGCACTTGTGTTAGTGTTGAAAAACCACTTTTCGCACTTGTGTTGGTGCAGGAAACCACTTTTGCACTTGTATTAGTGTGGAAAAAACACTTTTTGCACTTGTGATAGTGTTGAAAAACCACTTTTAGCACTTGTGTTAGTGTTGAAAAACCACTTTTCGCACTTGTGTTGGTGCAGGAAACCACTTTTGCACTTGTATTAGTGTGGAAAAAACACTTTTCGCACTTGTGATAGTGTTGAAAAACCACTTTTCGCACTTGTGTTAGTGTTGAAAAACCACTTTTCGCACTTGTGTTGGTGCAGGAAACCACTTTTGCACTTGTATTAGTGTGGAAAAACCACTTTTTGCACTTGTGTTAGTGTTGAAAAGCCACTTCTCGCACTTGTGTTAGTGTTGAAAAACCACTTTTCGCACTTGTGTTGGTGCAGGAAACCACTTTTGCACTTGTATTAGTGTTGAAAAACCACTTTTCGCATTTGTGTTGGTGCAGGAAACCACTTTTGCACTTGTATTAGTGTGGAAAAAACACTTTTCGCACTTGTGATAGTGTTGAAAAACCACTTTTCGCACTTGTGTTAGTGTTGAAAAACCACTTTTCGCACTTGTGTTGGTGCAGGAAACCACTTTTGCACTTGTATTAGTGTGGCAAAAACACTTTTCGCACTTGTGTTAGTGTTGAAAAACCACTTTTCGCACTTGTGTTAGTGTTGAAAAACCACTTTTCGCACTTGTGTTGGTGCAGGAAACCACTTTTGCACTTGTATTAGTGTGGAAAAACCACTTTTTGCACTTGTGTTAGTGTTGAAAAGCCACTTTTCACACTTGTGTTAGTGTTGAAAAACAACTTTTCGCACTTGTGTTAGTGTTGTAAAACCACTTTTCGCACTTGTGTTAGTGTTGAAAAACCACTTTTCGCATTTGTGTTGGTGCAGGAAACCACTTTTGCACTTGTATTAGTGTGGAAAAAACACTTTTCGCACTTGTGTTAGTGTTGAAAAACCACTTTTCGCACTTGTGTTAGTGTTGAAAAACCACTTTTCGCACTTGTGTTAGTTTTGAAAAACCACTTTTCGCACTTGTGTTGGTGCAGGAAACCTCTTTTGCACTTGTATTAGTGTGGAAAAACCACTTTTTGCACTTGTGTTAGTGTTGAAAAACCACTTTTCGCACTTTTGTTAGTGTTGAAAAACCACTTTTCGCACTTGTGTTGGTGCAGGAAACCACGTTTGCACTTGTATTAGTGTGGAAAAATCTCTTTTCGCACTTGTGTTAGTGTTGAAAAACCACTTTTCGCACTTGCGTTAGTGTTGAAAAACCACTTTTCGCACTTGTGTTAGTGTTGAAAAACTACTTTTCGCACATGTGTTGGTGCAGGAAACCACTTTTGCACTTGTAATAGTGTGGAAAAAACACTTTTCGCTCTTGTGTTAGTGTTGAAAAACCACTTTTCGCACATGTGTTGGTGCAGGAAACCACTTTTGCACTTGTATTAGTGTGGAAAACCACTTTTCGCACTTGTGTTAGTGTTGAAAAACCACTTTTCGCACTTGTGTTAGTGTTGAAAAACCACTTTTCGCACATGTGTTGGTGCAGGAAACCACTTTTGCACTTGTATTAGTGTGGAAAAACCACTTTTCGCACTTGTGTTAGTGTTGAAAAACCACTTTTCGCACTTGTGTTAGTGTTGAAAAACCACTTTTCGCACTTTTGTTAGTGTTGAAAAACCACTTTTCGCACTTGTGTTGGTGCAGGAAACCACTTTTGCACTTGTATTAGTGTGGAAAAATCTCTTTTCGCACTTGTGTTAGTGTTGAAAAACCACTTTTCGCACTTGCGTTAGTGTTGAAAAACCACTTTTCGCACTTGTGTTAGTGTTGAAAAACTACTTTTCGCACATGTGTTGGTGCAGGAAACCACTTTTGCACTTGTAATAGTGTGGAAAAAACACTTTTCGCTCTTGTATTAGTGTTGAAAAACCACTTTTCGCACATGTGTTGGTGCAGGAAACCACTTTTGCAGTTGTATTAGTGTGGAAAAACCACTTTTCGCACTTGTGTTAGTGTTGAAAAACCACTTTTCGCACTTGTGTTAGTGTTGAAAAACCACTTTTCGCACATGTGTTGGTGCAGGAAACCACTTTTGCACTTGTATTAGTGTGGAAAAAACACTTTTTGCACTTGGGATAGTGTTGAAAAACCACTTTTCGCACTTGTGTTAGTGTTGAAAAACCACTTTTCGCACTTGTGTTAGTGTTGAAAAACCACTTTTCGCACTTGTGTTGGTGCAGGAAACCACTTTTGCACTTGTATTAGTGTGGAAAAAACACTTTTCGCACTTGTGTTAGTGTTGAAAAACCACTTTTCGCACTTGTGTTAGTGTTGAAAAACCACTTTTCGCACTTGTGTTAGTGTTGAAAAACCACTTTTCGCACTTGTGTTGGTGCAGGAAACCACTTTTGCACTTGTATTAGTGTGGAAAAAACACTTTTTGCACTTTTGATAGTGTTGAAAAACCACTTTTTGCACTTGTGTTGGTGCAGGAAACCACTTTTGCAGTTGTATTAGTGTGGAAAAAACACTTTTTGCACTTGTGATAGGGTTGAAAAACCACTTTTCGCACTTGTGGTAGTGTTGAAAAACCACTTTTCGCACTTGTGTTGGTGCAGGAAACCACTTTTGCACTTGTATTAGTGTGGAAAAACCACTTTTCACACTTGTGTTAGTGTTGAAAGACAACTTTTCGCACTTGTGTTGGTGCAGGAAACCACTTTTGCACTTGTATTAGTGTGGAAAAACCACTTTTTGCACTTGTGTTCGTGTTGAAAAACCACTTTTCGCACATGTGTTGGTGCAGGAAACCACTTTTGCACTTGTATTAGTGTGGAAAAAACACTTTTCACACTTGTGTTATTGTTGAAAAATCACTTTTCGCACTTGTGTTAGTGTTGAAAAACCACTTTTCGTACTTGTGTTAGTGTTGAAAAACCACTTTTCGCACTTGTGTTGGTGCAGGAAACCACTTTTGCACTTGTATTAGTGTGGAAAAACCACTTTTCGCACTTGTGTTAGTGTTGAAAAGCCACTTTTTGCACTTGTGTTAGTGTTGTAAAACCACTTTTCGCACTTGTGTTGGTGCAGGAAACCACTTTTGCACTTGTATTAGTGTGGAAAAAAGACTTTTTGCACTTGTGATAGTGTTGAAAAACCACTTTTCGCACTTTTGTTAGTGTTGAAAAACCACTTTTCGCACTTGTGTTGGTGCAGGAAACCACTTTTGCACTTGTATTAGTGTGGAAAAACCACTTTTCGCACTTGTGTTAGTGTTGAAAAACCACTTTTCGCACTTGTGTTAGTGTTGAAAAACCACTTTTCGCACTTGTGTGAGTGTTGAAAAACCACTTTTCGCACTTGTGTTGGTGCAGGAAACCACTTTTGCACTTGTATTAGTGTGGAAAAAACACTTTTCGCACTTGTGTTAATGTTGAAAAACCACTTTTCGCACTTGTGTTAGTGTTGAAAAACCACTTTTCGCACTTGTGTTAGTGTTGAAAAACCACTTTTCGCACTTGTGTTGGTGCAGGAAACCACTTTTGCACTTGTATTAGTGTGGAAAAAACACTTTTTGCACTTGTGATAGTGTGGAAAAACCACTTTTCGCACTTGTGTTGTTGTTGAAAAACCACTTTTCGCACTTGTGTTAGTGTTGAAAAACCACTTTTCGCACTTGTGTTGGTGCAGGAAACCACTTTTGCACTTGTATTAGTGTGGAAAAACCACTTTTCGCACTTGTGTTAGTGTTGAAAAGCCACTTTTCGCACTTGTGTTAGTGTTGTAAAACCACTTTTCGCACTTGTGTTGGTGCAGGAAACCACTTTTCCACTTGTATTAGTGTGGAAAAAACACTTTTCGCACTTGTGTTAGTGTTGAAAAGCCACTTTTCGCACTTGTGTTAGTGTTGTAAAACCACTTTTCGCACTTGTGTTGGTGCAGGAATCCACTTTTGCACTTGTATTAGTGTGGAAAAAACACTTTTCGCACTTGTGTTAATGTTGAAAAACCACTTTTCGCACTTGTGTTAGTGTTGAAAAACCACTTTTCGCACTTGTGTTAGTGTTGAAAAACCACTTTTCGCACTTGTGTTGGTGCAGGAAACCACTTTTGCACATGTATTAGTGTGGAAAAAACACTTTTTGCACTTGTGATAGTGTTGAAAAACCACTTTTAGCACTTGTGTTAGTGTTGAAAAACCACTTTTCGCACTTGTGTTGGTGCAGGAAACCACTTTTGCACTTGTATTAGTGTGGAAAAAACACTTTTCGCACTTGTGATAGTGTTGAAAAACCACTTTTCGCACTTGTGTTAGTGTTGAAAAACCACTTTTCGCACTTGTGTTGGTGCAGGAAACCACTTTTGCACTTGTATTAGTGTGGAAAAACCACTTTTTGCACTTGTGTTAGTGTTGAAAAGCCACTTCTCGCACTTGTGTTAGTGTTGAAAAACCACTTTTCACACTTGTGTTGGTGCAGGAAACCACTTTTGCACTTGTATTAGTGTTGAAAAACCACTTTTCGCATTTGTGTTGGTGCAGGAAACCACTTTTGCACTTGTATTAGTGTGGAAAAAACACTTTTCGCACTTGTGATAGTGTTGAAAAACCACTTTTCGCAATTGTGTTAGTGTTGAAAAACCACTTTTCGCACTTGTGTTGGTGCAGGAAACCACTTTTGCACTTGTATTAGTGTGGCAAAAACACTTTTCGCACTTGTGTTAGTGTTGAAAAACCACTTTTCGCACTTGTGTTAGTGTTGAAAAACCACTTTTCGCACTTGTGTTGGTGCAGGAAACCACTTTTGCACTTGTATTAGTGTGGAAAAACCACTTTTTGCACTTGTGTTAGTGTTGAAAAGCCACTTTTCACACTTGTGTTAGTGTTGAAAAACAACTTTTCGCACTTGTGTTAGTGTTGTAAAACCACTTTTCGCACTTGTGTTAGTGTTGAAAAACCACTTTTCGCATTTGTGTTGGTGCAGGAAACCACTTTTGCACTTGTATTAGTGTGGAAAAAACACTTTTCGCACTTGTGTTAGTGTTGAAAAACCACTTTTCGCACTTGTGTTAGTGTTGAAAAACCACTTTTCGCACTTGTGTTAGTTTTGAAAAACCACTTTTCGCACTTGTGTTGGTGCAGGAAACCTCTTTTGCACTTGTATTAGTGTGGAAAAACCACTTTTTGCACTTGTGTTAGTGTTGAAAAACCACTTTTCGCACTTTTGTTAGTGTTGAAAAACCACTTTTCGCACTTGTGTTGGTGCAGGAAACCACGTTTGCACTTGTATTAGTGTGGAAAAATCTCTTTTCGCACTTGTGTTAGTGTTGAAAAACCACTTTTCGCACTTGCGTTAGTGTTGAAAAACCACTTTTCGCACTTGTGTTAGTGTTGAAAAACTACTTTTCGCACATGTGTTGGTGCAGGAAACCACTTTTGCACTTGTAATAGTGTGGAAAAAACACTTTTCGCTCTTGTGTTAGTGTTGAAAAACCACTTTTCGCACATGTGTTGGTGCAGGAAACCACTTTTGCACTTGTATTAGTGTGGAAAACCACTTTTCGCACTTGTGTTAGTGTTGAAAAACCACTTTTCGCACTTGTGTTAGTGTTGAAAAACCACTTTTCGCACATGTGTTGGTGCAGGAAACCACTTTTGCACTTGTATTAGTGTGGAAAAACCACTTTTCGCACTTGTGTTAGTGTTGAAAAACCACTTTTCGCACTTGTGTTAGTGTTGAAAAACCACTTTTCGCACTTTTGTTAGTGTTGAAAAACCACTTTTCGCACTTGTGTTGGTGCAGGAAACCACTTTTGCACTTGTATTAGTGTGGAAAAATCTCTTTTCGCACTTGTGTTAGTGTTGAAAAACCACTTTTCGCACTTGCGTTAGTGTTGAAAAACCACTTTTCGCACTTGTGTTAGTGTTGAAAAACTACTTTTCGCACATGTGTTGGTGCAGGAAACCACTTTTGCACTTGTAATAGTGTGGAAAAAACACTTTTCGCTCTTGTATTAGTGTTGAAAAACCACTTTTCGCACATGTGTTGGTGCAGGAAACCACTTTTGCAGTTGTATTAGTGTGGAAAAACCACTTTTCGCACTTGTGTTAGTGTTGAAAAACCACTTTTCGCACTTGTGTTAGTGTTGAAAAACCACTTTTCGCACATGTGTTGGTGCAGGAAACCACTTTTGCACTTGTATTAGTGTGGAAAAAACACTTTTTGCACTTGGGATAGTGTTGAAAAACCACTTTTCGCACTTGTGTTAGTGTTGAAAAACCACTTTTCGCACTTGTGTTAGTGTTGAAAAACCACTTTTCGCACTTGTGTTGGTGCAGGAAACCACTTTTGCACTTGTATTAGTGTGGAAAAAACACTTTTCGCACTTGTGTTAGTGTTGAAAAACCACTTTTCGCACTTGTGTTAGTGTTGAAAAACCACTTTTCGCACTTGTGTTAGTGTTGAAAAACCACTTTTCGCACTTGTGTTGGTGCAGGAAACCACTTTTGCACTTGTATTAGTGTGGAAAAAACACTTTTTGCACTTTTGATAGTGTTGAAAAACCACTTTTTGCACTTGTGTTGGTGCAGGAAACCACTTTTGCAGTTGTATTAGTGTGGAAAAAACACTTTTTGCACTTGTGATAGGGTTGAAAAACCACTTTTCGCACTTGTGGTAGTGTTGAAAAACCACTTTTCGCACTTGTGTTGGTGCAGGAAACCACTTTTGCACTTGTATTAGTGTGGAAAAACCACTTTTCACACTTGTGTTAGTGTTGAAAGACAACTTTTCGCACTTGTGTTGGTGCAGGAAACCACTTTTGCACTTGTATTAGTGTGGGAAAACCACTTTTTGCACTTGTGTTCGTGTTGAAAAACCACTTTTCGCACATGTGTTGGTGCAGGAAACCACTTTTGCACTTGTATTAGTGTGGAAAAAACACTTTTCACACTTGTGTTAGTGTTGAAAAATCACTTTTCGCACTTGTGTTAGTGTTGAAAAACCACTTTTCGTACTTGTGTTAGTGTTGAAAAACCACTTTTCGCACTTGTGTTGGTGCAGGAAACCACTTTTGCACTTGTATTAGTGTGGAAAAACCACTTTTCGCACTTGTGTTAGTGTTGAAAAGCCACTTTTTGCACTTGTGTTAGTGTTGTAAAACCACTTTTCGCACTTGTGTTGGTGCAGGAAACCACTTTTGCACTTGTATTAGTGTGGAAAAAAGACTTTTTGCACTTGTGATAGTGTTGAAAAACCACTTTTCGCACTTTTGTTAGTGTTGAAAAACCACTTTTCGCACTTGTGTTGGTGCAGGAAACCACTTTTGCACTTGTATTAGTGTGGAAAAACCACTTTTCGCACTTGTGTTAGTGTTGAAAAACCACTTTTCGCACTTGTGTTAGTGTTGAAAAACCACTTTTCGCACTTGTGTGAGTGTTGAAAAACCACTTTTCGCACTTGTGTTGGTGCAGGAAACCACTTTTGCACTTGTATTAGTGTGGAAAAAACACTTTTCGCACTTGTGTTAATGTTGAAAAACCACTTTTCGCACTTGTGTTAGTGTTGAAAAACCACTTTTCGCACTTGTGTTAGTGTTGAAAAACCACTTTTCGCACTTGTGTTGGTGCAGGAAACCACTTTTGCACTTGTATTAGTGTGGAAAAAACACTTTTTGCACTTGTGATAGTGTGGAAAAACCACTTTTCGCACTTGTGTTAGTGTTGAAAAACCACTTTTCGCACTTGTGTTGGTGCAGGAAACCACTTTTGCACTTGCATTAGTGTGGAAAAAACACTTTTTGCACTTGGGATAGTGTTGAAAAACCACTTTTCGCACTTGTGTTAGTGTTGAAAAACCACTTTTCGCACTTGTGTTAGTGTTGAAAAACCACTTTTCGCACTTGTGTTGGTGCAGGAAACCACTTTTGCACTTGTATTAGTGTGGAAAAAACACTTTTCGCACTTGTGTTAGTGTTGAAAAACCACTTTTCGCACTTGTGTTAGTGTTGAAAAACCACTTTTCGCACTTGTGTTGTTGTTGAAAAACCACTTTTCGCACTTGTGTTAGTGTTGAAAAACCACTTTTCGCACTTGTGTTGGTGCAGGAAACCACTTTTGCACTTGTATTAGTGTGGAAAAACCACTTTTCGCACTTGTGTTAGTGTTGAAAAGCCACTTTTCGCACTTGTGTTAGTGTTGTAAAACCACTTTTCGCACTTGTGTTGGTGCAGGAAACCACTTTTCCACTTGTATTAGTGTGGAAAAAACACTTTTCGCACTTGTGTTAGTGTTGAAAAGCCACTTTTCGCACTTGTGTTAGTGTTGTAAAACCACTTTTCGCACTTGTGTTGGTGCAGGAATCCACTTTTGCACTTGTATTAGTGTGGAAAAACCACTTTTCGCACTTGTGTTAGTGTTGAAAAACCACTTTTCGCACTTGTGTTAGTGTTGAAAAACCACTTTTCGCACTTGTGTTAGTGTTGAAAAACCACTTTTCGCACTTGTGTTGGTGCAGGAAACCACTTTTGCACTTGTATTAGTGTGGAAAAAACACTTTTCGCACTTGTGTTAATGTTGAAAAACCACTTTTCGCACTTGTGTTAGTGTTGAAAAACCACTTTTCGCACTTGTGTTAGTGTTGAAAAACCACTTTTCGCACTTGTGTTGGTGCAGGAAACCACTTTTGCACTTGTATTAGTGTGGAAAAAACACTTTTTGCACTTGTGATAGTGTTGAAAAACCACTTTTAGCACTTGTGTTAGTGTTGAAAAACCACTTTTCGCACTTGTGTTGGTGCAGGAAACCACTTTTGCACTTGTATTAGTGTGGAAAAAACACTTTTCGCACTTGTGATAGTGTTGAAAAACCACTTTTCGCACTTGTGTTAGTGTTGAAAAACCACTTTTCGCACTTGTGTTGGTGCAGGAAACCACTTTTGCACTTGTATTAGTGTGGAAAAACCACTTTTTGCACTTGTGTTAGTGTTGAAAAGCCACTTCTCGCACTTGTGTTAGTGTTGAAAAACCACTTTTCGCACTTGTGTTGGTGCAGGAAACCACTTTTGCACTTGTATTAGTGTTGAAAAACCACTTTTCGCATTTGTGTTGGTGCAGGAAACCACTTTTGCACTTGTATTAGTGTGGAAAAAACACTTTTCGCACTTGTGATAGTGTTGAAAAACCACTTTTCGCACTTGTGTTAGTGTTGAAAAACCACTTTTCGCACTTGTGTTGGTGCAGGAAACCACTTTTGCACTTGTATTAGTGTGGCAAAAACACTTTTCGCACTTGTGTTAGTGTTGAAAAACCACTTTTCGCACTTGTGTTAGTGTTGAAAAACCACTTTTCGCACTTGTGTTGGTGCAGGAAACCACTTTTGCACTTGTATTAGTGTGGAAAAACCACTTTTTGCACTTGTGTTAGTGTTGAAAAGCCACTTTTCACACTTGTGTTAGTGTTGAAAAACAACTTTTCACACTTGTGTTAGTGTTGTAAAACCACTTTTCGCACTTGTGTTAGTGTTGAAAAACCACTTTTCGCATTTGTGTTGGTGCAGGAAACCACTTTTGCACTTGTATTAGTGTGGAAAAAACACTTTTCGCACTTGTGTTAGTGTTGAAAAACCACTTTTCGCACTTGTGTTAGTGTTGAAAAACCACTTTTCGCACTTGTGTTAGTTTTGAAAAACCACTTTTCGCACTTGTGTTGGTGCAGGAAACCTCTTTTGCACTTGTATTAGTGTGGAAAAACCACTTTTTGCACTTGTGTTAGTGTTGAAAAACCACTTTTCGCACTTTTGTTAGTGTTGAAAAACCACTTTTCGCACTTGTGTTGGTGCAGGAAACCACTTTTGCACTTGTATTAGTGTGGAAAAATCTCTTTTCGCACTTGTGTTAGTGTTGAAAAACCACTTTTCGCACTTGCGTTAGTGTTGAAAAACCACTTTTCGCACTTGTGTTAGTGTTGAAAAACTACTTTTCGCACATGTGTTGGTGCAGGAAACCACTTTTGCACTTGTAATAGTGTGGAAAAAACACTTTTCGCTCTTGTGTTAGTGTTGAAAAACCACTTTTCGCACATGTGTTGGTGCAGGAAACCACTTTTGCACTTGTATTAGTGTGGAAAACCACTTTTCGCACTTGTGTTAGTGTTGAAAAACCACTTTTCACACTTGTGTTAGTGTTGAAAAACCACTTTTCGCACATGTGTTGGTGCAGGAAACCACTTTTGCACTTGTATTAGTGTGGAAAAACCACTTTTCGCACTTGTGTTAGTGTTGAAAAACCACTTTTCGCACTTGTGTTAGTGTTGAAAAACCACTTTTCGCACTTTTGTTAGTGTTGAAAAACCACTTTTCGCACTTGTGTTGGTGCAGGAAACCACTTTTGCACTTGTATTAGTGTGGAAAAATCTCTTTTCGCACTTGTGTTAGTGTTGAAAAACCACTTTTCGCACTTGCGTTAGTGTTGAAAAACCACTTTTCGCACTTGTGTTAGTGTTGAAAAACTACTTTTCGCACATGTGTTGGTGCAGGAAACCACTTTTGCACTTGTAATAGTGTGGAAAAAACACTTTTCGCTCTTGTATTAGTGTTGAAAAACCACTTTTCGCACATGTGTTGGTGCAGGAAACCACTTTTGCAGTTGTATTAGTGTGGAAAAACCACTTTTCGCACTTGTGTTAGTGTTGAAAAACCACTTTTCGCACTTGTGTTAGTGTTGAAAAACCACTTTTCGCACATGTGTTGGTGCAGGAAACCACTTTTGCACTTGTATTAGTGTGGAAAAAACACTTTTTGCACTTGGGATAGTGTTGAAAAACCACTTTTCGCACTTGTGTTAGTGTTGAAAAACCACTTTTCGCACTTGTGTTAGTGTTGAAAAACCACTTTTCGCACTTGTGTTGGTGCAGGAAACCACTTTTGCACTTGTATTAGTGTGGAAAAAACACTTTTCGCACTTGTGTTAGTGTTGAAAAACCACTTTTCGCACTTGTGTTAGTGTTGAAAAACCACTTTTCGCACTTGTGTTAGTGTTGAAAAACCACTTTTCGCACTTGTGTTGGTGCAGGAAACCACTTTTGCACTTGTATTAGTGTGGAAAAAACACTTTTTGCACTTTTGATAGTGTTGAAAAACCACTTTTTGCACTTGTGTTGGTGCAGGAAACCACTTTTGCAGTTGTATTAGTGTGGAAAAAACACTTTTTGCACTTGTGATAGGGTTGAAAAACCACTTTTCGCACTTGTGGTAGTGTTGAAAAACCACTTTTCGCACTTGTGTTGGTGCAGGAAACCACTTTTGCACTTGTATTAGTGTGGAAAAACCACTTTTCACACTTGTGTTAGTGTTGAAAGACAACTTTTCGCACTTGTGTTGGTGCAGGAAACCACTTTTGCACTTGTATTAGTGTGGAAAAACCACTTTTTGCACTTGTGTTCGTGTTGAAAAACCACTTTTCGCACATGTGTTGGTGCAGGAAACCACTTTTGCACTTGTATTAGTGTGGAAAAAACACTTTTCACACTTGTGTTAGTGTTGAAAAATCACTTTTCGCACTTGTGTTAGTGTTGAAAAACCACTTTTCGTACTTGTGTTAGTGTTGAAAAACCACTTTTCGCACTTGTGTTGGTGCAGGAAACCACTTTTGCACTTGTACTAGTGTGGAAAAACCACTTTTCGCACTTGTGTTAGTGTTGAAAAGCCACTTTTTGCACTTGTGTTAGTGTTGTAAAACCACTTTTCGCACTTGTGTTGGTGCAGGAAACCACTTTTGCACTTGTATTAGTGTGGAAAAAAGACTTTTTGCACTTGTGATAGTGTTGAAAAACCACTTTTCGCACTTTTGTTAGTGTTGAAAAACCACTTTTCGCACTTGTGTTGGTGCAGGAAACCACTTTTGCACTTGTATTAGTGTGGAAAAACCACTTTTCGCACTTGTGTTAGTGTTGAAAAACCACTTTTCGCACTTGTGTTAGTGTTGAAAAACCACTTTTCGCACTTGTGTGAGTGTTGAAAAACCACTTTTCGCACTTGTGTTGGTGCAGGAAACCACTTTTGCACTTGTATTAGTGTGGAAAAAACACTTTTCGCACTTGTGTTAATGTTGAAAAACCACTTTTCGCACTTGTGTTAGTGTTGAAAAACCACTTTTCGCACTTGTGTTAGTGTTGAAAAACCACTTTTCGCACTTGTGTTGGTGCAGGAAACCACTTTTGCACTTGTATTAGTGTGGAAAAAACACTTTTTGCACTTGTGATAGTGTGGAAAAACCACTTTTCGCACTTGTGTTAGTGTTGAAAAACCACTTTTCGCACTTGTGTTGGTGCAGGAAACCACTTTTGCACTTGTATTAGTGTGGAAAAAACACTTTTTGCACTTGTGTTCGTGTTGAAAAACCACTTTTCGCACATGTATTGGTGCAGGAAACCACTTTTGCACTTGTATTAGTGTGGAAAAACCACTTTTTGCACTTGTGTTAGTGTTGAAAAGCCACTTTTCGCACTTTTGTTTGTGTTGAAAAACCACTTTTCGCACTTGTGTTGGTGCAGGAAACCACTTTTGCACTTGTATTAGTGTGGAAAAACAGTTTTCACACTTGTGTTAGTGTTGAAAAACAACTTTTCGCACTTGTGTTAGTGTTGTAAAACCACTTTTCGCACTTGTGTTAGTGTTGAAAAACCACTTTTCGCATTTGTGTTGGTGCAGGAAACCACTTTTGCACTTGTATTATTGTGGAAAAAACACTTTTCGCACTTGTGTTAGTGTTGAAAAACCACTTTTCGCACTTGTGTTGGTGTTGAAAAACCACTTTTCGCACTTGTGTTAGTGTTGAAAAACCACTTTTCGCACTTGTGTTGGTGCAGGAAACCACTTTTGCACTTGTATTATTGTGGAAAAACCACTTTTCGCACTTGTGTTAGTGTTGAAAAGCCACTTTTCGCACTTGTGTTAGTGTTGTAAAACCACTTTTCGCACTTGTGTTGGTGCAGGAAACCACTTTTCCACTTGTATTAGTGTGGAAAAACCACTTTTCGCACTTGTGTTAGTGTTGTAAAACCACTTTTCGCACTTGTGTTGGTGCAGGAATACACTTTTGCACTTGTATTAGTGTGGAAAAACCACTTTTCGCACTTGTGTTAGTGTTGAAAAACCACTTTTCGCACTTGTGTTAGTGTTGAAAAACCACTTTTCACACTTGTGTTAGTGTTGAAAAACTACTTTTCGCACATGTGTTGGTGCAGGAAACCACTTTTGCACTTGTATTAGTGTGGAAAAATCTCTTTTCGCACTTGTGTTAGTGTTGAAAAACCACTTTTCGCACTTGCGTTAGTGTTGAAAAACCACTTTTCGCACTTGTGTTAGTGTTGAAAAACTACTTTTCGCACATGTGTTGGTGCAGGAAACCACTTTTGCACTTGTAATAGTGTGGAAAAAACACTTTTCGCTCTTGTGTTAGTGTTGAAAAACCACTTTTCGCACATGTGTTGGTGCAGGAAACCACTTTTGCACTTGTATTAGTGTGGAAAACCACTTTTCGCACTTGTGTTAGTGTTGAAAAACCACTTTTCGCACTTGTGTTAGTGTTGAAAAACCACTTTTCGCACATGTGTTGGTGCAGGAAACCACTTTTGCACTTGTATTAGTGTGGAAAAACCACTTTTCGCACTTGTGTTAGTGTTGAAAAACCACTTTTCGCACTTGTGTTAGTGTTGAAAAACCACTTTTCGCACTTTTGTTAGTGTTGAAAAACCACTTTTCGCACTTGTGTTGGTGCAGGAAACCACTTTTGCACTTGTATTAGTGTGGAAAAATCTCTTTTCGCACTTGTGTTAGTGTTGAAAAACCACTTTTTGCACTTGCGTTAGTGTTGAAAAACCACTTTTCGCACTTGTGTTAGTGTTGAAAAACTACTTTTCGCACATGTGTTGGTGCAGGAAACCACTTTTGCACTTGTAATAGTGTGGAAAAAACACTTTTCGCTCTTGTATTAGTGTTGAAAAACCACTTTTCGCACATGTGTTGGTGCAGGAAACCACTTTTGCAGTTGTATTAGTGTGGAAAAACCACTTTTCGCACTTGTGTTAGTGTTGAAAAACCACTTTTCGCACTTGTGTTAGTGTTGAAAAACCACTTTTCGCACATGTGTTGGTGCAGGAAACCACTTTTGCACTTGTATTAGTGTGGAAAAAACACTTTTTGCACTTGGGATAGTGTTGAAAAACCACTTTTCGCACTTGTGTTAGTGTTGAAAAACCACTTTTCGCACTTGTGTTAGTGTTGAAAAACCACTTTTCGCACTTGTGTTGGTGCAGGAAACCACTTTTGCACTTGTATTAGTGTGGAAAAAACACTTTTCGCACTTGTGTTAGTGTTGAAAAACCACTTTTCGCACTTGTGTTAGTGTTGAAAAACCACTTTTCGCACTTGTGTTAGTGTTGAAAAACCACTTTTCGCACTTGTGTTGGTGCAGGAAACCACTTTTGCACTTGTATTAGTGTGGAAAAAAGACTTTTTGCACTTGTGATAGTGTTGAAAAACCACTTTTCGCACTTTTGTTAGTGTTGAAAAACCACTTTTCGCACTTGTGTTGGTGCAGGAAACCACTTTTGCACTTGTATTAGTGTGGAAAAACCACTTTTCGCACTTGTGTTAGTGTTGAAAAACCACTTTTCGCACTTGTGTTAGTGTTGAAAAACCACTTTTCGCACTTGTGTGAGTGTTGAAAAACCACTTTTCGCACTTGTGTTGGTGCAGGAAACCACTTTTGCACTTGTATTAGTGTGGAAAAAACACTTTTCGCACTTGTGTTAATGTTGAAAAACCACTTTTCGCACTTGTGTTAGTGTTGAAAAACCACTTTTCGCACTTGTGTTAGTGTTGAAAAACCACTTTTCGCACTTGTGTTGGTGCAGGAAACCACTTTTGCACTTGTATTAGTGTGGAAAAAACACTTTTTGCACTTGTGATAGTGTGGAAAAACCACTTTTCGCACTTGTGTTAGTGTTGAAAAACCACTTTTCGCACTTGTGTTGGTGCAGGAAACCACTTTTGCACTTGTATTAGTGTGGAAAAAACACTTTTTGCACTTGTGTTCGTGTTGAAAAACCACTTTTCGCACATGTATTGGTGCAGGAAACCACTTTTGCACTTGTATTAGTGTGGAAAAACCACTTTTTGCACTTGTGTTAGTGTTGAAAAGCCACTTTTCGCACTTTTGTTTGTGTTGAAAAACCACTTTTCGCACTTGTGTTGGTGCAGGAAACCACTTTTGCACTTGTATTAGTGTGGAAAAACAGTTTTCACACTTGTGTTAGTGTTGAAAAACAACTTTTCGCACTTGTGTTAGTGTTGTAAAACCACTTTTCGCACTTGTGTTAGTGTTGAAAAACCACTTTTCGCATTTGTGTTGGTGCAGGAAACCACTTTTGCACTTGTATTATTGTGGAAAAAACACTTTTCGCACTTGTGTTAGTGTTGAAAAACCACTTTTCGCACTTGTGTTGGTGTTGAAAAACCACTTTTCGCACTTGTGTTAGTGTTGAAAAACCACTTTTCGCACTTGTGTTGGTGCAGGAAACCACTTTTGCACTTGTATTATTGTGGAAAAACCACTTTTCGCACTTGTGTTAGTGTTGAAAAGCCACTTTTCGCACTTGTGTTAGTGTTGTAAAACCACTTTTCGCACTTGTGTTGGTGCAGGAAACCACTTTTCCACTTGTATTAGTGTGGAAAAACCACTTTTCGCACTTGTGTTAGTGTTGTAAAACCACTTTTCGCACTTGTGTTGGTGCAGGAATACACTTTTGCACTTGTATTAGTGTGGAAAAACCACTTTTCGCACTTGTGTTAGTGTTGAAAAACCACTTTTCGCACTTGTGTTAGTGTTGAAAAACCACTTTTCACACTTGTGTTAGTGTTGAAAAACTACTTTTCGCACATGTGTTGGTGCAGGAAACCACTTTTGCACTTGTATTAGTGTGGAAAAATCTCTTTTCGCACTTGTGTTAGTGTTGAAAAACCACTTTTCGCACTTGCGTTAGTGTTGAAAAACCACTTTTCGCACTTGTGTTAGTGTTGAAAAACTACTTTTCGCACATGTGTTGGTGCAGGAAACCACTTTTGCACTTGTAATAGTGTGGAAAAAACACTTTTCGCTCTTGTGTTAGTGTTGAAAAACCACTTTTCGCACATGTGTTGGTGCAGGAAACCACTTTTGCACTTGTATTAGTGTGGAAAACCACTTTTCGCACTTGTGTTAGTGTTGAAAAACCACTTTTCGCACTTGTGTTAGTGTTGAAAAACCACTTTTCGCACATGTGTTGGTGCAGGAAACCACTTTTGCACTTGTATTAGTGTGGAAAAACCACTTTTCGCACTTGTGTTAGTGTTGAAAAACCACTTTTCGCACTTGTGTTAGTGTTGAAAAACCACTTTTCGCACTTTTGTTAGTGTTGAAAAACCACTTTTCGCACTTGTGTTGGTGCAGGAAACCACTTTTGCACTTGTATTAGTGTGGAAAAATCTCTTTTCGCACTTGTGTTAGTGTTGAAAAACCACTTTTTGCACTTGCGTTAGTGTTGAAAAACCACTTTTCGCACTTGTGTTAGTGTTGAAAAACTACTTTTCGCACATGTGTTGGTGCAGGAAACCACTTTTGCACTTGTAATAGTGTGGAAAAAACACTTTTCGCTCTTGTATTAGTGTTGAAAAACCACTTTTCGCACATGTGTTGGTGCAGGAAACCACTTTTGCAGTTGTATTAGTGTGGAAAAACCACTTTTCGCACTTGTGTTAGTGTTGAAAAACCACTTTTCGCACTTGTGTTAGTGTTGAAAAACCACTTTTCGCACATGTGTTGGTGCAGGAAACCACTTTTGCACTTGTATTAGTGTGGAAAAAACACTTTTTGCACTTGGGATAGTGTTGAAAAACCACTTTTCGCACTTGTGTTAGTGTTGAAAAACCACTTTTCGCACTTGTGTTAGTGTTGAAAAACCACTTTTCGCACTTGTGTTGGTGCAGGAAACCACTTTTGCACTTGTATTAGTGTGGAAAAAACACTTTTCGCACTTGTGTTAGTGTTGAAAAACCACTTTTCGCACTTGTGTTAGTGTTGAAAAACCACTTTTCGCACTTGTGTTAGTGTTGAAAAACCACTTTTCGCACTTGTGTTGGTGCAGGAAACCACTTTTGCACTTGTATTAGTGTGGAAAAAACACTTTTTGCACTTTTGATAGTGTTGAAAAACCACTTTTTGCACTTGTGTTGGTGCAGGAAACCACTTTTGCAGTTGTATTAGTGTGGAAAAAACACTTTTTGCACTTGTGATAGTGTTGAAAAACCACTTTTCGCACTTGTGGTAGTGTTGAAAAACCACTTTTCGCACTTGTGTTGGTGCAGGAAACCACTTTTGCACTTGTATTAGTGTGGAAAAAACCACTTTTCACACTTGTGTTAGTGTTGAAAAACCACTTTTCGCACTTGTGTTGGTGCAGGAAACCACTTTTGCACTTGTATTAGTGTGGAAAAACCACTTTTTGCACTTGTGTTCGTGTTGAAAAATCACTTTTCGCACTTGTGTTAGTGTTGAAAAACCACTTTTCGTACTTGTGTTAGTGTTGAAAAACCACTTTTCGCACTTGTGTTGGTGCAGGAAACCACTTTTGCACTTGTATTAGTGTGGAAAAACCACTTTTCGCACTTGTGTTAGTGTTGAAAAGCCACTTTTTGCACTTGTGTTAGTGTTGTAAAACCACTTTTCGCACTTGTGTTAGTGTTGAAAAACCACTTTTCGCACTTGTGTTGGTGCAGGAAACCACTTTTGCACTTGTATTAGTGTGGAAAAAACACTTTTTGCACTTGTGATAGTGTGGAAAAACCACTTTTCGCACTTGTGTTAGTGTTGAAAAACCACTTTTCGCACTTGTGTTGGTGCAGGAAACCACTTTTGCACTTGTATTAGTGTGGAAAAAACACTTTTTGCACTTGTGTTCGTGTTGAAAAACCACTTTTCGCACATGTGTTGGTGCAGGAAACCACTTTTGCACTTGTATTAGTGTGGAAAAACCACTTTTTGCACTTGTGTTAGTGTTGAAAAGCCACTTTTCGCACTTTTGTTTGTGTTGAAAAACCACTTTTCGCACTTGTGTTGGTGCAGGAAACCACTTTTGCACTTGTATTAGTGTGGAAAAACCAGTTTTCACACTTGTGTTAGTGTTGAAAAACAACTTTTCGCACTTGTGTTAGTGTTGTAAAACCACTTTTCGCACTTGTGTTAGTGTTGAAAAACCACTTTTCGCATTTGTGTTGGTGCAGGAAACCACTTTTGCACTTGTATTAGTGTGGAAAAAACACTTTTCGCACTTGTGTTAGTGTTGAAAAACCACTTTTCGCACTTGTGTTGGTGTTGAAAAACCACTTTTCGCACTTGTGTTAGTGTTGAAAAACCACTTTTCGCACTTGTGTTGGTGCAGGAAACCACTTTTGCACTTGTATTATTGTGGAAAAACCACTTTTCGCACTTGTGTTAGTGTTGAAAAGCCACTTTTCGCACTTGTGTTAGTGTTGTAAAACCACTTTTCGCACTTGTGTTGGTGCAGGAAACCACTTTTCCACTTGTATTAGTGTGGAAAAACCACTTTTCGCACTTGTGTTAGTGTTGTAAAACCACTTTTCGCACTTGTGTTGGTGCAGGAATACACTTTTGCACTTGTATTAGTGTGGAAAAACCACTTTTCGCACTTGTGTTAGTGTTGAAAAACCACTTTTCGCACTTGTGTTAGTGTTGAAAAACCACTTTTCGCACTTGTGTTAGTGTTGAAAAACTACTTTTCGCACATGTGTTGGTGCAGGAAACCACTTTTGCACTTGTATTAGTGTGGAAAAATCTCTTTTCGCACTTGTGTTAGTGTTGAAAAACCACTTTTCGCACTTGCGTTAGTGTTGAAAAACCACTTTTCGCACTTGTGTTAGTGTTGAAAAACTACTTTTCGCACATGTGTTGGTGCAGGAAACCACTTTTGCACTTGTAATAGTGTGGAAAAAACACTTTTCGCTCTTGTGTTAGTGTTGAAAAACCACTTTTCGCACATGTGTTGGTGCAGGAAACCACTTTTGCACTTGTATTAGTGTGGAAAACCACTTTTCGCACTTGTGTTAGTGTTGAAAAACCACTTTTCGCACTTGTGTTAGTGTTGAAAAACCACTTTTCGCACATGTGTTGGTGCAGGAAACCACTTTTGCACTTGTATTAGTGTGGAAAAACCACTTTTCGCACTTGTGTTAGTGTTGAAAAACCACTTTTCGCACTTGTGTTAGTGTTGAAAAACCACTTTTCGCACTTTTGTTAGTGTTGAAAAACCACTTTTCGCACTTGTGTTGGTGCAGGAAACCACTTTTGCACTTGTATTAGTGTGGAAAAATCTCTTTTCGCACTTGTGTTAGTGTTGAAAAACCACTTTTCGCACTTGCGTTAGTGTTGAAAAACCACTTTTCGCACTTGTGTTAGTGTTGAAAAACTACTTTTCGCACATGTGTTGGTACAGGAAACCACTTTTGCACTTGTAATAGTGTGGAAAAAACACTTTTCGCTCTTGTATTAGTGTTGAAAAACCACTTTTCGCACATGTGTTGGTGCAGGAAACCACTTTTCGCACTTGTGTTAGTGTTGAAAAACCACTTTTCGCACATGTGTTGGTGCAGGAAACCACTTTTGCACTTGTATTAGTGTGGAAAAAACACTTTTTGCACTTGGGATAGTGTTGAAAAACCACTTTTCGCACTTGTGTTAGTGTTGAAAAACCACTTTTCGCACTTGTGTTAGTGTTGAAAAACCACTTTTCGCACTTGTGTTGGTGCAGGAAACCACTTTTGCACTTGTATTAGTGTGGTAAAAACACTTTTCGCACTTGTGTTAGTGTTGAAAAACCACTTTTCGCACTTGTGTTAGTGTTGAAAAACCACTTTTCGCACTTGTGTTAGTGTTGAAAAACCACTTTTCGCACTTGTGTTGGTGCAGGAAACCACTTTTGCACTTGTATTAGTGTGGAAAAAACACTTTTTGCACTTTTGATAGTGTTGAAAAACCACTTTTTGCACTTGTGTTGGTGCAGGAAACCACTTTTGCAGTTGTATTAGTGTGGAAAAAACACTTTTTGCACTTGTGATAGTGTTGAAAAACCACTTTTCGCACTTGTGGTAGTGTTGAAAAACCACTTTTCGCACTTGTGTTGGTGCAGGAAACCACTTTTGCACTTGTATTAGTGTGGAAAAACCACTTTTCACACTTGTGTTAGTGTTGAAAAACCACTTTTCGCACTTGTGTTGGTGCAGGAAACCACTTTTGCACTTGTATTAGTGTGGAAAAACCACTTTTTGCACTTGTGTTCGTGTTGAAAAATCACTTTTCGCACTTGTGTTAGTGTTGAAAAACCACTTTTCGTACTTGTGTTAGTGTTGAAAAACCACTTTTCGCACTTGTGTTGGTGCAGGAAACCACTTTTGCACTTGTATTAGTGTGGAAAAACCACTTTTCGCACTTGTGTTAGTGTTGAAAAGCCACTTTTTGCACTTGTGTTAGTGTTGTAAAACCACTTTTCGCACTTGTGTTAGTGTTGAAAAACCACTTTTCGCACTTGTGTTGGTGCAGGAAACCACTTTTGCACTTGTATTAGTGTGGAAAAAACACTTTTTGCACTTGTGATAGTGTGGAAAAACCACTTTTCGCACTTGTGTTAGTGTTGAAAAACCACTTTTCGCACTTGTGTTGGTGCAGGAAACCACTTTTGCACTTGTATTAGTGTGGAAAAAACACTTTTTGCACTTGTGTTCGTGTTGAAAAACCACTTTTCGCACATGTGTTGGTGCAGGAAACCACTTTTGCACTTGTATTAGTATGGAAAAACCACTTTTTGCACTTGTGTTAGTGTTGAAAAGCCACTTTTCGCACTTTTGTTTGTGTTGAAAAACCACTTTTCGCACTTGTGTTGGTGCAGGAAACCACTTTTGCACTTGTATTAGTGTGGAAAAACCAGTTTTCACACTTGTGTTAGTGTTGAAAAACAACTTTTCGCACTTGTGTTAGTGTTGTAAAACCACTTTTCGCACTTGTGTTAGTGTTGAAAAACCACTTTTCGCATTTGTGTTGGTGCAGGAAACCACTTTTGCACTTGTATTAGTGTGGAAAAAACACTTTTCGCACTTGTGTTAGTGTTGAAAAACCACTTTTCGCACTTGTGTTGGTGTTGAAAAACCACTTTTCGCACTTGTGTTAGTGTTGAAAAACCACTTTTCGCACTTGTGTTGGTGCAGGAAACCACTTTTGCACTTGTATTATTGTGGAAAAACCACTTTTCGCACTTGTGTTAGTGTTGAAAAGCCACTTTTCGCACTTGTGTTAGTGTTGTAAAACCACTTTTCGCACTTGTGTTGGTGCAGGAAACCACTTTTCCACTTGTATTAGTGTGGAAAAACCACTTTTCGCACTTGTGTTAGTGTTGTAAAACCACTTTTTGCACTTGTGTTGGTGCAGGAATACACTTTTGCACTTGTATTAGTGTGGAAAAACCACTTTTCGCACTTGTGTTAGTGTTGAAAAACCACTTTTCGCACTTGTGTTAGTGTTGAAAAACCACTTTTCGCACTTGTGTTAGTGTTGAAAAACCACTTTTCGCACTTGTGTTGGTGCAGGAAACCACTTTTGCACTTGTATTAGTGTGGAAAAAACACTTTTCGCACTTGTGTTAATGTTGAAAAACCACTTTTCGCACTTGTGTTGGTGCAGGAAACCACTTTTGCACTTGTATTAGTGTGGAAAAAACACTTTTTGCACTTGTGTTCGTGTTGAAAAACCACTTTTCGCACATGTGTTGGTGCAGGAAACCACTTTTGCACTTGTATTAGTGTGGAAAAACCACTTTTTGCACTTGTGTTAGTGTTGAAAAGCCACTTTTCGCACTTTTGTTCGTGTTGAAAAACCACTTTTCGCACTTGTGTTGGTGCAGGAAACCACTTTTGCACTTGTATTAGTGTGGAAAAACCAGTTTTCACACTTGTGTTAGTGTTGAAAAACAACTTTTCGCACTTGTGTTAGTGTTGTAAAACCACTTTTCGCACTTGTGTTAGTGTTGAAAAACCACTTTTCGCATTTGTGTTGGTGCAGGAAACCACTTTTGCACTTGTATTAGTGTGGAAAAAACACTTTTCGCACTTGTGTTAGTGTTGAAAAACCACTTTTCGCACTTGTGTTGGTGTTGAAAAACCACTTTTCGCACTTGTGTTAGTGTTGAAAAACCACTTTTCGCACTTGTGTTGGTGCAGGAAACCACTTTTGCACTTGTATTATTGTGGAAAAACCACTTTTCGCACTTGTGTTAGTGTTGAAAAGCCACTTTTCGCACTTGTGTTAGTGTTGTAAAACCACTTTTCGCACTTGTGTTGGTGCAGGAAACCACTTTTCCACTTGTATTAGTGTGGAAAAACCACTTTTCGCACTTGTGTTAGTGTTGTAAAACCACTTTTCGCACTTGTGTTGGTGCAGGAATACACTTTTGCACTTGTATTAGTGTGGAAAAACCACTTTTCGCACTTGTGTTAGTGTTGAAAAACCACTTTTCACACTTGTGTTAGTGTTGAAAAACCACTTTTCGCACTTGTGTTAGTGTTGAAAAACCACTTCTCGCACTTGTGTTGGTGCAGGAAACCACTTTTGCACTTGTATTAGTGTGGAAAAAACACTTTTCGCACTTGTGTTAATGTTGAAAAACCACTTTTCGCACTTGTGTTACTGTTGAAAAACCACTTTTCGCACTTGTGTTAGTGTTGAAAAACCACTTTTCGCACTTGTGTTGGTGCAGGAAACCACTTTTGCACTTGTATTAGTGTGGAAAAAACACTTTTTGCACTTGTGATAGTGTTGAAAAACCACTTTTAGCACTTGTGTTAGTGTTGAAAAACCACTTTTCGCACTTGTGTTGGTGCAGGAAACCACTTTTGCACTTGTATTAGTGTGGAAAAAACACTTTTCGCACTTGTGATAGTGTTGAAAAACCACTTTTCGCACTTGTGTTAGTGTTGAAAAACCACTTTTCGCACTTGTGTTGGTGCAGGAAACCACTTTTGCACTTGTATTAGTGTGGCAAAAACACTTTTCGCACTTGTGTTAGTGTTGAAAAACCACTTTTCGCACTTGTGTTAGTGTTGAAAAACCACTTTTCGCACTTGTGTTGGTGCAGGAAACCACTTTTGCACTTGTATTAGTGTGGAAAAACCACTTTTTGCACTTGTGTTAGTGTTGAAAAGCCACTTTTCGCACTTGTGTTAGTGTTGAAAAACCACTTTTCGCACTTGTGTTGGTGCAGGAAACCACTTTTGCACTTGTATTAGTGTGGAAAAACCACTTTTCACACTTGTGTTAGTGTTGAAAAACAACTTTTC
Source organism: Myxine glutinosa (assembly GCF_964187855.1). Lineage (NCBI taxonomy): Eukaryota > Metazoa > Chordata > Myxini > Myxiniformes > Myxinidae > Myxine > Myxine glutinosa. The sequence continues at coordinate 5,995 of NW_027616858.1, read as the reverse complement.
GCACTTGTGTTAGTGTTGTAAAACCACTTTTCGCACTTGTGTTAGTGTTGAAAAACCACTTTTCGCATTTGTGTTGGTGCAGGAAACCACTTTTGCACTTGCATTAGTGTGGATAAAACACTTTTCGCACTTGTGTTAGTGTTGAAAAACCACTTTTCGCACTTGTGTTAGTGTTGTAAAACCACTTTTCGCACTTGTGTTAGTGTTGAAAAACCACTTTTCGCACTTGTGTTGGTGCAGGAAACCACTTTTGCACTTGTATTAGTGTGGAAAAACCACTTTTCGCACTTGTGTTAGTGTTGAAAAACCACTTTTCGCACTTGTGTTAGTGTTGAAAAACCACTTTTCGCACTTGTGTGAGTGTTGAAAAACCACTTTTCGCACTTGTGTTGGTGCAGGAAACCACTTTTGCACTTGTATTAGTGTGGAAAAAACACTTTTCGCACTTGTGTTAATGTTGAAAAACCACTTTTCGCACTTGTGTTAGTGTTGAAAAACCACTTTTCGCACTTGTGTTAGTGTTGAAAAACCACTTTTCGCACTTGTGTTGGTGCAGGAAACCACTTTTGCACTTGTATTAGTGTGGAAAAAACACTTTTTGCACTTGTGATAGTGTGGAAAAACCACTTTTCGCACTTGTGTTGGTGCAGGAAACCACTTTTGCACTTGTATTAGTGTGGAAAAAACACTTTTTGCACTTGTGTTCGTGTTGAAAAACCACTTTTCGCACATGTGTTGGTGCAGGAAACCACTTTTGCACTTGTATTAGTGTGGAAAAACCACTTTTTGCACTTGTGTTAGTGTTGAAAAGCCACTTTTCGCACTTTTGTTTGTGTTGAAAAACCACTTTTCGCACTTGTGTTGGTGCAGGAAACCACTTTTGCACTTGTATTAGTGTGGAAAAACCAGTTTTCACACTTGTGTTAGTGTTGAAAAACAACTTTTCGCACTTGTGTTAGTGTTGTAAAACCACTTTTCGCACTTGTGTTAGTGTTGAAAAACCACTTTTCGCATTTGTGTTGGTGCAGGAAACCACTTTTGCACTTGTATTAGTGTGGAAAAAACACTTCGCACTTGTGTTAGTGTTGAAAAACCACTTTTCGCACTTGTGTTGGTGTTGAAAAACCACTTTTCGCACTTGTGTTAGTGTTGAAAAACCACTTTTCGCACTTGTGTTGGTGCAGGAAACCACTTTTGCACTTGTATTATTGTGGAAAAACCACTTTTCGCACTTGTGTTAGTGTTGAAAAGCCACTTTTCGCACTTGTGTTAGTGTTGTAAAACCACTTTTCGCACTTGTGTTGGTGCAGGAAACCACTTTTCCACTTGTATTAGTGTGGAAAAACCACTTTTCGCACTTGTGTTAGTGTTGTAAAACCACTTTTCGCACTTGTGTTGGTGCAGGAATACACTTTTGCACTTGTATTAGTGTGGAAAAACCACTTTTCGCACTTGTGTTAGTGTTGAAAAACCACTTTTCGCACTTGTGTTAGTGTTGAAAAACCACTTTTCGCACTTGTGTCAGTGTTGAAAAACCACTTTTCGCACTTGTGTTGGTGCAGGAAACCACTTTTGCACTTGTATTAGTGTGGAAAAAACACTTTTCGCACTTGTGTTAATGTTGAAAAACCACTTTTCGCACTTGTGTTGGTGCAGGAAACCACTTTTGCACTTGTATTAGTGTGGAAAAAACACTTTTTGCACTTGTGTTCGTGTTGAAAAACCACTTTTCGCACATGTGTTGGTGCAGGAAACCACTTTTGCACTTGTATTAGTGTGGAAAAACCACTTTTTGCACTTGTGTTAGTGTTGAAAAGCCACTTTTCGCACTTTTGTTCGTGTTGAAAAACCACTTTTCGCACTTGTGTTGGTGCAGGAAACCACTTTTGCACTTGTATTAGTGTGGAAAAACCAGTTTTCACACTTGTGTTAGTGTTGAAAAACAACTTTTCGCACTTGTGTTAGTGTTGTAAAACCACTTTTCGCACTTGTGTTAGTGTTGAAAAACCACTTTTCGCACTTGTGTTGGTGCAAGAAACCACTTTTGCACTTGTATTATTGTGGAAAAACCACTTTTCGCACTTGTGTTAGTGTTGAAAAGCCACTTTTCGCACTTGTGTTAGTGTTGTAAAACCACTTTTCGCACTTGTGTTGGTGCAGGAAACCACTTTTCCACTTGTATTAGTGTGGAAAAACCACTTTTCGCACTTGTGTTAGTGTTGTAAAACCACTTTTCGCACTTGTGTTGGTGCAGGAATACACTTTTGCACTTGTATTAGTGTGGAAAAACCACTTTTCGCACTTGTGTTAGTGTTGAAAAACCACTTTTCGCACTTGTGTTAGTGTTGAAAAACCACTTTTCGCACTTGTGTTAGTGTTGAAAAACCACTTTTCGCACTTGTGTTGGTGCAGGAAACCACTTTTGCACTTGTATTAGTGTGGAAAAAACACTTTTCGCACTTGTGTTAATGTTGAAAAACCACTTTTCGCACTTGTGTTAGTGTTGAAAAACCACTTTTCGCACTTGTGTTAGTGTTGAAAAACCACTTTTCGCACTTGTGTTGGTGCAGGAAACCACTTTTGCACTTGTATTAGTGTGGAAAAAACACTTTTTGCACTTGTGATAGTGTTGAAAAACCACTTTTAGCACTTGTGTTAGTGTTGAAAAACCACTTTTCGCACTTGTGTTGGTGCAGGAAACCACTTTTGCACTTGTATTAGTGTGGAAAAAACACTTTTCGCACTTGTGATAGTGTTGAAAAACCACTTTTCGCACTTGTGTTAGTGTTGAAAAACCACTTTTCGCACTTGTGTTGGTGCAGGAAACCACTTTTGCACTTGTATTAGTGTGGCAAAAACACTTTTCGCACTTGTGTTAGTGTTGAAAAACCACTTTTCGCACTTGTGTTAGTGTTGAAAAACCACTTTTCGCACTTGTGTTGGTGCAGGAAACCACTTTTGCACTTGTATTAGTGTGGAAAAACCACTTTTTGCACTTGTGTTAGTGTTGAAAAGCCACTTTTCGCACTTGTGTTAGTGTTGAAAAACCACTTTTCGCACTTGTGTTGGTGCAGGAAACCACTTTTGCACTTGTATTAGTGTGGAAAAACCACTTTTCACACTTGTGTTAGTGTTGAAAAACAACTTTTCGCACTTGTGTTAGTGTTGTAAAACCACTTTTCGCACTTGTGTTAGTGTTGAAAAACCACTTTTCGCATTTGTGTTGGTGCAGGAAACCACTTTTGCACTTGCATTAGTGTGGAAAAAACACTTTTCGCACTTGTGTTAGTGTTGAAAAACCACTTTTCGCACTTGTGTTAGTGTTGAAAAACCACTTTTCGCACTTGTGTTAGTTTTGAAAAACCACTTTTCGCACTTGTGTTGGTGCAGGAAACCTCTTTTGCACTTGTATTAGTGTGGAAAAACCACTTTTCGCACTTGTGTTAGTGTTGAAAAACCACTTTTCGCACTTTTGTTAGTGTTGAAAAACCACTTTTCGCACTTGTGTTGGTGCAGGAAACCACTTTTGCACTTGTATTAGTGTGGAAAAAACACTTTTCGCACTTGTGTTAGTGTTGAAAAATCACTTTTCGCACTTGTGTTATTGTTGAAAAACCACTTTTCGCACTTGTGTTAGTGTTGAAAAACCACTTTTCGCACTTTTGTTGGTGCAGGAAACCACTTTTGCACTTGTATTAGTGTGGAAAAACCACTTTTCGCACTTGTGTTAGTGTTGAAAAGCCACTTTTTGCACTTGTGTTCGTGTTGTAAAACCACTTTTCGCACTTGTGTTGGTGCAGGAAACCACTTTTGCACTTGTATTAGTGTGGAAAAAAGACTTTTTGCACTTGTGATAGTGTTGAAAAACCACTTTTCACACTTTTGTTAGTGTTGAAAAACCACTTTTCGCACTTGTGTTGGTGCAGGAAACCACTTTTGCACTTGTATTAGTGTGGAAAAACCACTTTTCGCACTTGTGTATTGTTGAAAAACCACTTTTCACACTTGTGTTAGTGTTGAAAAAACACTTTTCGCACTTGTGTTAGTGTTGAAAAACCACTTTTCGCACATGTGTTGGTGCAGGAAACCACTTTTGCACTTGTATTAGTGTGGAAAAAACACTTTTTGCACTTGGGATAGTGTTGAAAAACCACTTTTCGCACTTGTGTTAGTGTTGAAAAACCACTTTTCGCACTTGTGTTAGTGTTGAAAAACCACTTTTCGCACTTGTGTTGGTGCAGGAAACCACTTTTGCACTTGTATTAGTGTGGAAAAAACACTTTTCGCACTTGTGTTAGTGTTGAAAAACCACTTTTCGCACTTGTGTTAGTGTTGAAAAACCACTTTTCGCACTTGTGTTAGTGTTGAAAAACCACTTTTCGCACTTGTGTTGGTGCAGGAAACCACTTTTGCACTTGTATTAGTGTGGAAAAAACACTTTTTGCACTTTTGATAGTGTTGAAAAACCACTTTTTGCACTTGTGTTGGTGCAGGAAACCACTTTTGCAGTTGTATTAGTGTGGAAAAAACACTTTTTGCACTTGTGATAGTGTTGAAAAACCACTTTTCGCACTTGTGGTAGTGTTGAAAAACCACTTTTCGCACTTGTGTTGGTGCAGGAAACCACTTTTGCACTTGTATTAGTGTGGAAAAACCACTTTTCACACTTGTGTTAGTGTTGAAAAACCACTTTTCGCACTTGTGTTGGTGCAGGAAACCACTTTTGCACTTGTATTAGTGTGGAAAAACCACTTTTTGCACTTGTGTTCGTGTTGAAAAATCACTTTTCGCACTTGTGTTAGTGTTGAAAAACCACTTTTCGTACTTGTGTTAGTGTTGAAAAACCACTTTTCGCACTTGTGTTGGTGCAGGAAACCACTTTTGCACTTGTATTAGTGTGGAAAAAACCACTTTTCGCACTTGTGTTAGTGTTGAAAAGCCACTTTTTGCACTTGTGTTAGTGTTGTAAAACCACTTTTCGCACTTGTGTTAGTGTTGAAAAACCACTTTTCGCACTTGTGTTGGTGCAGGAAACCACTTTTGCACTTGTATTAGTGTGGAAAAAACACTTTTTGCACTTGTGATAGTGTGGAAAAACCACTTTTCGCACTTGTGTTAGTGTTGAAAAACCACTTTTCGCACTTGTGTTGGTGCAGGAAACCACTTTTGCACTTGTATTAGTGTGGAAAAAACACTTTTTGCACTTGTGTTCGTGTTGAAAAACCACTTTTCGCACATGTGTTGGTGCAGGAAACCACTTTTGCACTTGTATTAGTGTGGAAAAACCACTTTTTGCACTTGTGTTAGTGTTGAAAAGCCACTTTTCGCACTTTTGTTTGTGTTGAAAAAACCACTTTTCGCACTTGTGTTGGTGCAGGAAACCACTTTTTGCACTTGTATTAGTGTGGAAAAACCAGTTTTCACACTTGTGTTAGTGTTTGAAAAACAACTTTCGCACTTGTGTTAGTGTTGTAAAACCACTTTTCGCACTTGTGTTAGTGTTGAAAAACCACTTTTCGCATTTGTGTTGGTGCAGGGAAACCACTTTTGCACTTGTGTTAGTGTGGAAAAAACACTTTTCGCACTTGTGTTGGTGTTGAAAAACCACTTTCGCACTTGTGTTAGTGTTGAAAAACCACTTTCGCACTTGTGTTGGTTGCAGGAAACCACTTTTGCACTTGTATTATTGTGGAAAAACCACTTTTCCGCACTTGTTGTTAGTGTTGAAAAGCCACTTTTCGCACTTGTGTTAGTGTTGAAAAACCACTTTTCGCACTTGTGTTGGTGCAGGAAACCACTTTTCCACTTGTATTAGTGTGGAAAAACCACTTTTCGCACTTGTGTTAGTGTTGTAAAACCACTTTTCGCACTTGTGTTGGTGCAGGAATACACTTTTGCACTTGTATTAGTGTGGAAAAACCACTTTTCGCACTTGTGTTAGTGGTTGAAAAACCACTTTTCGCACTTGTGTTAGTGTTGAAAAACCACTTTTCGC